>NC_083571.1:109973443-110123443 GCF_027579695.1 Neoarius graeffei | reverse complement strand
TGCAGTGATTTAGATGGCATTTCTTATGTCCTTTATACATAATTATACCCAGAAAAAAATCCATGTCCCATGTCCTTTAAGGTTTGCGATGGGAGTGACGAGGTTGGACAGGATGAGGAACGAGCACATCAGAGGGACAGCACATGTGGAGAGCTTGGGAATTAAGCTAAGAGAGATGAGACTGAGATGGTATGGGCGCATCCTGAAAAGAGATGCAGAAGAAGAAACCTTTATTTGTCACATGCACACTGAAATTCATCCTCTGCATTTAACCCACACACACCCAGAGCAGTAGGCAGCCACACTAAGAGTGCCCAGGGAGCAGTCAGGGGTTAAGGGCAAGGCTCAAGGGCACCTCAGCCCAAGGCCGCCCCATGTCAACCTAACTGCATGCCTTTGGACTGTGGGGGAAGCCGGAGCACCCGGAGGAAACCCATGCAGACACTGGGAGAGCATGCAAATTCCACACAGAAAGGCCCTTGCCGGCCACTGGGTTCGAACCTGGAACCTGTGAGGCGACCGTGCTAACCACTACACCACCGTGCCGCCCAAATTTTGAGTCGAGTCCGAGAACAAGACTCCAACCGCACCACTTGACGGTGGTTGTTGCCGCCTTTTTGTGAAACCATCTCTGCTACTGTGTTGGAAGGAGAATTTTGAAGATGGAGCTGCCAGGCAAAAGAAAACGAGGAAGGCCAAAGAGGAGATACATGGATATGGTGAGAGAGGACATGAAAGTGGCAGGTGTGGTAGAGAAGGATGCAGAAGACAGGGAGCAATGGAGACGAAAGATCCGCTGTGGCGACCCCTAATCGGGTGCAGCCAAAAGATCATGATATTTTCTCAAAATTATGACTTAATAATTCATAATTGGGTGCCATGGTGGTGCAGTGGTTAGCACTGTTGCCTCACAACAAGAAGGTTCCAGGTTCGAACCCCACAGTGGATGGGGACCTTTCTGTATGGAGTCTGCATTTGAACCCCATGTCTGCGTGGGTTTCCTCCCATAGTCCAGAGACGTGTGGTTAGGTAAAATACCCAACCAGTGGGGTTGCACAATCCAGTGCATACTGAATGCCAGTCTCAAGCCTGGATAGACTGGGCAGAGTTTCATCAGGAAAGGCAGCTGGTGTAAAACCTATGCCAAATCAAATATGTGGGGGAGAAAGATCCACTGTGGCGTCTCCCTAAAGCCTCGGTCACAACCGGCCGTATCTCCTACGGCTGGTTTACGTGCAAAAAACGCACGGAGGGCGCGCGTGTGACGTGCTGATTTTCGAGCCGTAGACTGGCTGCAGACCGGCCGCAGAGGTTCTTTGTCATGTCAAACAAACTCTACGGGCGCTTACGTTTTTTCAGGTTGCAAGACAAACTTGCGGCCAACGTGCGTCTTTCTCCATGAACAAAAAAAACGCAGCAGTTTGGGAAACTTCAAAAAATCGTATGTCCAGTTGTGACCTAGGCCAGGGCTTTCCACAAGCGCCGGCTGCCGGCCATACAGCCGAGTACACAATTGAGTCCAGCCGGCTACTTTAATGGCTATTATTTTTGTAGCCCACAGGCTCTAAATATTAATTTTCGCTTTTAATAAAATTAAATGTTTATCTAACGGATTGACAATAATGTCAAACTGAACGGCACTCATTTAAGTTGTGATTCGCGCTGTTTGTACCGATAATAACCACAAATTCCCCGCCGACTTCGTTGATCAAGGGAGAGTAACTCATCCGCGGCCCTGACATGCGGTGTGTGCGCGCGCACTCGGCGGAGGCAGTAGTGTGTCGGAGGGGACAGAAGCAGAGATGACGCTTATTTTGTCTCCGGTAAACCAGTCTTCTCTCGTTCAATTACGTGCTGGCATCAAAAGACACCGTTGGTTGTAAATGAACCGAAACTGAGTGGTTGGAGTGTATTTTCATACACAAATGGAGAAATGTTGGCTGAGTGTGTAATTGTGTCGCCCCACTGCAGACCGTTGTCGTTGTTAATTCATAGCATGCTCAGCTGCGTGAATGTGTCATGCACCGAAAATAAGAGATTTACAAGCCAGGAACGCCTCATGATGCAATACGCAAGAAAAGAAAGAAGATTTGCTGCCATTTTACTTTGTATTTGAGTAAAGCGAATAAATAAATGGTCTGTGGAAAATACATTTAATCCTGGGAACTGCATGCACAGGAGTTTATTTTGTGTTTACTTCCCCCCCCGGCTGGCTACTTATGTCACGGCTGGCTAGTATGAGCCTTAGTGGAAAGCCCTGCTAGGCTTAATGGGAGAAGAATTTCATAATTATGAGATCCATCCCATCCATTCGTTATCCGTAACCGCTCATCCTGGAGCCTATCCCAGCTGACTATGGGCGAGAGGTGGGGTACACCCTGGACAAGTCGCCAGGTCATCACAGGGCTGACACATAGAACATTCACATCTACAGTCAATTTCGACTTTGGACTGTCATGGAAACCGGAGCACCCGGAGGAAATCCTTGCAGACACGGGGAGAACATGCAGACACGGGGAGAACATGCAAACTCCACACAGAAAAGGCCCTTGTTGGCTGCTGGGCTCGAACTCAGAACCTTCTTGTTGTGAGGCGACAGTGCTAACCACTACACCACCGTACCACCCTGTAATTATGAGAACTTAAATTTTGTCTGCCAGATTATGACTTTTTTGGCTGAACCCTGCCCTGCATTAGGGTATTGTGGGGTTTTTTTTCATCTCATCTCATTATCTGTAGCCGCTTTATCCTGTTCTACAGGGTCGCAGGCAAGCTGGAGCCTATCCCAGCTGACTACGGGCAAAAGGCAGGGTACACCCTGGACAAGTCGCCAGGTCATCACAGGGCTGACACATAGACACAGACAACCATTCACACTCACATTCACACCTACGGTCAATTTCGAGTCACCAGTTAACCTAACCTGCATGTCTTTGGACTGTGGGGGAAACCGGAGCACCCGGAGGAAACCCACGCGGACACGGGGAGAACATGCAAACTCCACACAGAAAGGCCCTCGCCGGCCCCGGGGCTCGAACCCAGGACCTTCTTGCTGTGAGGCGACAGCGCTAACCACTACACCACCGTGCCGCCTCGGGGTTTTTTTTTTTGCCCCAAATATTTTCTTGATCCTCAGCTTCAAAATCCTACCTGCTGCCCAGCTGTCAGCCTTGAGGAATTTTCAGTCCAAGGTGTTTATGATCATATTCATGACTACAAAGGTTTGAAGTCTGTCTTTCCTCTCAACTATATGTATGCGTTGCACGCAAGTACATGTGAATAAACATAATAAACAAAGCAGGCTATAAGGAAATGCCAGCGCTCTCTTGGTTTATCTGAGAACAATTGAGAAACTTCCACCAGAAATAGGGAAACGCGTCATATGGTATTTCGAGCACCTGTGGAACTGCTTTTCCAGTGACGTGTTTATAGAATCTACTTTCCTGCAACATGGGAATGGTCGAGCTGGGATTGTTGGAGTGACGCTCAAACCAGAAACCCTGAGAATATGGAGTCTCAGTCATCCAGTTAATGGTGGAGTTGGCTGACATGAGAGGTGACCTAGGCAATAACAGATGCCCGAGAACTCACAAGGAGGTATCAGCTGCTTGTATGGCGAGCGACAAAAAAAGACACTTCTGTGCATCCTCCTCCTTGATCAGGATGTCCATCCAGAGCAGCTTGTCAACATCTCGATTGATTCTCTGGCACAATTCATGGCTTTCTTCAAAGCGTGGATACGCGGTGCTCTGCTGGTCCGTAAATTGACCAATGCAGAGTCCTGTCTGCACCGAAATAGCTCCTATTCCCTTCTGAAAATGAGTAATAACTATAGGAAGATAGAATATATAGGTCGAGACTATCCTGAAGTGAAAATAAAGGGTTTCACTGCGTGTACGAACTGCCATTCTGAACCATACATCAAACCACATTGTTGGCGCTGGTCACTTGATGGCGCTGTTGTGTGATTTGACCTGCAGGATTTTGTGTGTGACTTTTTGCCTGTTGGGTTGCAGGTCTGTAGTTGGCAGCCATATTGCTAATATTCTAATTTCATCTGCTGTATTGTTCAATATCATGTAGGTTTTTTGGTTTTTTTTGCAATAAAATTATACATGGGACACTTTTCCATGGAATAAAAACGATGTTCTATTCCCTTCTAGCGGGTTTACAGGGCTCTACATTAACTTTTGAAACCACTTGTCCTGTCGGGCAAGTTGAAAGGAAATTTACTTGTCCAAATGTAAAGTTGACTTGTTAATGAAGTTGACTGGTTGAAGTTGACTGGTTAATGAAGCAAACCTCGCCGCCATGTTTGTGTACAAACTGTCAGTCACTCGTGAGAGTGGAAGTTTTACATCCCCAACGTGTCTCTTTTCCAGTTTTTCCATATATTCAATGCGGAAGATTAAATGCCTTTTGCTAGCCTTTCGGGTGTTCAGCGCGTCTTTCTCTTACCTTGTGGCAAACTGTCGCAGCCACTCGCTCGCACAGAAGTTTTATATCTCCGACATGTCTCTCTTTTCCAGTTTTTTGATGTCCGTTGGTTTGTTTTTCTCCTGCAAATATGCGTGAAGAATATCCACTGAAGTTTTGGTAGCCTTTCGGGTGTTCAACACGTCTTCAGTTTACTTATTTAGTACTTAGCACCGAATTAACCTTGTCTTCTCTCTTTCCCGGCTGACAAAGAAATGATTGTGCGCACGCGCAGCAGAAAAGTTATCACTGGATCTGCGCATGAGCTCTGATGTGTGATGACGTGTTGTCTTGACAACGTGCAATATTATAACGATATTGCATGCTCATTCTCCATTGGGGAGAGTGAAGTAACACATGGAGGATAAGCGATACGATAATATTGCGTCCCATCTATAAACCAGGGCTCGACAGTAACGGTTGTCCGGGACAAGTGATACTTGATGTCGGACAAGCTCATCGTCTCAGTTACTTGTCCGATCGGACAAGTGCCAAAATACGCCGATATTCGGGTTACATATCAAATTTATCAGTTTATTCACATGATTTCCAAAGCATCTCACTCGACATATTGTTTTGATGAATCGCCAGATGTTTCTATTCGGAAAGAGCGATGTGCGCATGCGCAATATTCCACTTTCGAAACCAGCCAATACCGCTTCGTGTGTTTGAGCTGAAAAGTAAACGGTCGTTTATGATTGGTTTTAATCGTGTCATACACGTGGATTTGTTGACATTTCTGTTGGCGGGATCGTTATTCAACTGTATATTTACGGTGAGTGTGTGGTAATTTCCAAATCTTTGGATTGTTGTTGATGGTGTTCATTATATAGCCGAGCGCGCGCTGGCGGGGAATGTGCGCCTGCATGCGTGTGGATTGACAGGGAGTGAGGTAGGAGTGGGGAAAGTTATTTAGGAAATACCAAGCTGTCAAATGGCTGCTAATTAGGTTACCGGCTGTATTAATTAACTAATTAGTAATGGGAGTTTAGGGATTTGAAACAGGGCTCTATAATTTAGATATAATTATGGATTATTTGAAATGATCTTTTTTTGACCATTAAATACCATACAGGAGCCACACTGAATAATTAGACAACAATTAATCAGTGGAGGATATATATTCAAAATTAATAATTTAAAAATTAATAAATATATAATATTTTAATTTACTCTAAATTGACCGTGAATGTGAGTGTGAATGGTTGTCTGTGTCTATGTGTCAGCCCTGTGATGACCTGGCGACTTGTCCAGGGTGTACCCCGCCTTTCGCCCATAGTCAGCTGGGATAGGCTCCAGCTTGCCTGCGACCCTGTAGAACAGGATAAAGCGGCTACAGATAATGAGATGAGATGAGAGAATTTAAATTTTCTGGTTTTCAATTTCTCATAAATAAAATTAATGATTGACGGAGTCCAATTGTACAGAAGCCGAGAGAGGCCCTTCATATAATCCTTTTTTTATTCACCTTGTTATCCCGAGATAACGACATAATTAATTCAGGATCTCGAGAAAACAACACCACTAATTCAAGATCGAGAAAACAAAACCGTTATTTCGAGATCTCGAGAAAACAAAACAATTATTTCATGATCTCGAGTAAACAGCTGAGAAATGGTTCATTCAGGTGCGCCAAGAGCTAGGGCGTAATTTTGGGTAGGGACGCTAGGGACGTGTCCCTACCAATATTCAGCCGCTACTGTGGAATCACGATCAATAAAACCGATGTCTTAACCTGAGCAATGATTATATAGCACACAAAGGGTTAAATGTATGACACTACTAATAATCCCCCCTCTAACGTAGATATTCTCTGATTAGCTACCTGTTTCTCGCTAACTTGCATGGCTGGCTATCCCAGCTCTCACTCCATCTGCTGTAAAAGCAGCACACTCCTCAAAGTCCCTCCTGACTTTTTTTCTTTGTCCGTATGGTCAGCTTCAAACTTTAGTTAAGCTTGAAGGTGTCAATTTTGGAGCAGGGGGTTATTTCTTGGATAGCAGCCTCTTAGTCCATGGTGATCTGAACTGTAGACAGTGATCAATCAGCTTCCAGTTCATGGCAGGGCTGTGCCATGGTGGTTCCCAGGTTGTTCCTGACCATCCAAACCAATTTCCTTTCAGCTGAGGGTGACAGTTCGGGTTTCCTTGAAGCAAAGTGGCTTGGCAAAGTGACTACACCTCACAATAACATGGATACAATTGTTTGAACTGATCTTGGAATTTGCAGTTGTTTAGAAATGGCTCCAAGAGACATTCCAGAGTTATGTACATCTGTGATCCTCTCTCAGATCTGCACTGAGCTCCTTGGACTTTCCCATTTTACTGTGTGTTGGTCAATCCAATGAGTGCTGTAAACAAACCCTTTTTATGAAGGCACAGAAGCTACCAGCTGTAGTCAATCATGATCGCTAACAGGAAGTTAAGAGATCTCGGCCTTGGCAAGATGAGACATTTTGGAAGTTTCAGCACCTCTGAATTAATAATCTAAGTGAGCGTATGTAAATCTTTGACCCTGTGTTGATTTCAGAAAATCCAAAGAAAATTAAAGCTTGTGCACTAAAATCTCGACCTCTACTGCAACACAATGAGTCCAGAACTGTGAGTAAATTCTATATAGTGAAATACAGTGTTGATTTGAAGAACTTTGTCATTCGTTCCCTTGAGTGAGTCAGTTCTTCCTCCTCCTTTTTTGTGCCCCGACTTCTTCTGCAACATCTTGGCAAACCTTGCATGAATGAAAAGCTCTCACTGCGAAACCATGGCAGACCAAACCATTCTCCAAAACAGGGGAATAAAACCTTATCTAATGAGTTGCAAGTGATCTGGGTATATCTCCGGCAGGTTTATTCTGCATGTCGTTGTTTCTTGTTTTGTCTCCTCTTGATGTTCTGGAGCTCCAAAAACCAAACCTGCTGTTTTGTGGGGTGAAATGGTGTTTTAATAAAGCCCTGCTGCACTGAATAACTCCTTGTGTTCCTTTGTGTTGTAGATAAGCGTGTGGATTACCCATTGTCGTCTCTGCTGGAGTGTTTCCAGTGCTCCCGTCACGATGAGCACGTGTCTTACGGAGAATCGGGTGTCACTGTTCCTCCGTTCGGATGCACGTTCTCCACAGGTGAAGCTTTGGCACTTTACACGCATGCGTTGCGAGATGAGTGTAGCTAAGCCGTGAGAAATGGAGAGGATATTTACACGGTGGTGCGAAGACGTGAAGTCTATCTTCGAGTGAAAAATATTTTCAAACGCAAGAAGATAAACTTCATGTTTTCACGCCACCATGGAATGTTCTTTATGGACACATCCAAAAAAAACCCCCACAAGTTAATCAAAAATTTATTTATTTATTTATTTATTTTTCCTCAATTGAATAAAAAAAATGTTCTATTCCCTTCTAGCAGGTTTCATTCATTCGGTTCGATAGCATGCAATATTGTTAGCGTGTCGCTTATCCGATGTGTATTAAATCACTCTACCCAATGGACAATGAGTGTTGAATATGGTTTGATATTGTATGACGTCACACATCGGAGACGTAAAACTTCCGCACTAGCGAATGACCAACTGTGACGATTTGTAAACAAACATGGCCGCCAGGTTTGCTTTGTTAAATACAGAAACTTTTGAGAGAATTTTGAAAGAGAGACACGTTCAACACCCGAAAGGAGTGTATTTAAATATATTTATTTAAATGTCCCTCAGATCTGTGCTGTATTTTGTATAAAAAATGACTTTCAACCCAAGAAGATAAACTTCTTCAGATCTTCAAGCCAACGTTTTTTTTTTTTTTAAATGTTATCAACACATTCACAAAGTACCCAAATTTATCAAAACGACTCCTCGATTTCCTCACGACTGACACGTAGAGATTTATGTCACAGTTTTGGTTCTCCATGCCCTGGATGTAGCTCGTATGAAAAATACGAGTGGTGTATTTCCCGGTAAAACACTCGTCTGTCATATTAAAACATCTCCATCTTGAGACGAGGCAAGAAATGCACGGACTGGTTCCTTATAGATTCTTTTCAATGCTTGACCTGTGTTTGCGTGGTTTGAATGCAATGCACTGCTTCCACACGATTGATTGGCTGGTTGGAAAATATCAGGTGTGTCTAAAGTGTGTGTTTGTGAGAGATCAAAAGTGATCACTTGTAGTTGATTCTGAAAGAAATAGTTTAGTGTGATTTTTCGACAGCTGCTGTGTGTAAATATAATAAGTAAAACGTAATAAATGTATTTGGCACTAAATGTAGTGAAGATGTCGGACAACCTCTTATGATTCTAAAGCATGCAGATAATACGGTGTCTGTAAATATAATAATTCCAGCACACATTCCTGCACAGCTGCTCCAGGTTTTTTTTGTGAAAGAAAACATCTTAAATGTTATCACTGTCTGAAATCTGACTTGAATGGTGTGTGTGTGTGTGTGTGATGCAGCTCCTGGGCAGAGCAGCACACTGGCTGTAGCGAACGAGGAAGGGATCGTGAGCCTTTATAACACTGAGAAACGCAGCACTGTACTGAAAGGTGAGGAAACCATCATCTGACTCTAAAAGGGGCTGAAATGTTCAGAAAATGGTTGCGGTCAAAATTTAATTCTCACTCCACTCCATGTGTGTTGTGCTTTGTATTGTAAGAATATTTTGGAACTTTTTTTTTCCCCATCCATCCATTTTTCTATCATTTATCCGGATCTGGGTTGCGGGGGTAGCAGCCCAGACTTCCCTCTCCCTGGCCACCTCCACCAGCTCTTTCAGGGGAAGACCGAGGCGTTCCCAGGCCAGCCAAGAGATGTAATCTCTTCAGCGTGTCCTGTGTCTGCCCTGGGGTCTCCTCCCGGTGGGGCATGCCCAGAAAACCTCCCTTGGGAAGTGTCCAGGGGGCATCCTAACAAGGTGCCCGAACCACCTTAACTGACCCCTTTTGATGCACAGGAGCAGCGGTTCTACTCTGAGTCTCTCCCGAATGACCAAGCTTCTCACCCTGTCTCTAAAGGAGAGCCCAGCCACCCTGCGGAGAAAACTCATTTTGACCGCTTGTATCTGCGATCTCATTCTTTTGGTCACCTACCCATAGCTCGTGACCATAGGTGAGAGTGGGAACGTAGATGGACCAGTAAATTGAGAGCTTTGCCTTTTAGCTCTGCACTGTTTCTGCCACAACAGACCAGTTTAGCGTCCGCATCACTGCTGATGCTGCCCCGATCTGTTTGTCAAACTCCTGTTTCCCCCTTACCCTCCCTTGTGAACAAAACTCCAAGATACTTAAACTCCTCCACTTTAGGTAGCAAACCCCCCCCCCCGACCCAGAGTAGGCACTCCGTGCCATGGCCATGTTCTTGGAGGTGCTGATCCTCATCCCAGCTGCTTCGCACTCTGCTGCAAACCGTCCCAGCGCATGCTGTAAGTCACAAATCGGTGAAGCCAACAGAACCACATCATCTGCAAAAAGCAGAGACGTGATCCAGCTGCCACCAAACCGGTAGGTCTGTCTGGCCTCCTCCCCCACCATCTGATCCAGCTCGCCACCCGGTAGTGATCAGTTGACAGTTCTGCTCCTTTCTTCACCCAAGTGTCTAAGACATACGGTCATAGATCAGATGAAACGACTACAAAGTCAATCATCGATCTACGGCCTAGAGTGTCCTCATGCCACGTGCTCGTATGGACACCCTTATGCTCAAATATGGTGTTCGTTATGGCCAAACCATGCATGGCACAGAAGTCCAGCAACAACACCACTTGGGTTCAAATCGGGCAGGCTGTTCCTCCCAATCGCACCCCTCCAGGTCTCGCTGTCATTGCCCATGTGAGCGTTGGAGTCCCCCAGTAAAACAATGGCATCTCCTCATGGTGCTCTGTCTAGCATCCCACTCAAGGACTCCAAGAAGGCCGGGTACTCTGAACTACCATTTGGCGCATAAGCACAAATGAGTCAGGGACTGTTCCCTGACCTGAAGGCTCAGGGAAACGACCCTCTTGTTCACTGGGGGGGGCTACCAATCCTGCCCGGTGCCACTCACCCTTGGCAACTCCAGCATGGGAGAGTCCAACCCCTCTCCAGGAAATTGGTTCCCAAGCTATGCGTTGAGGTGAGCCCAACTATATCTAGTCGATGCCGCACAAGCTCGGGCTCCTTTCCCACCAGAGAGGTGACATTCCATGTCCCAAAAGGCAGTTTTGTCAGTCAGGGATTAGTATGCCGGGGCCTCTGCCTTTTGGCTGCCACCCGATCCACAGTGCACCAGACCCTTACGGCACCTCCTGCAAGTGGTGGGTCCCCCCCCCCCCCCCCCCCCAAACAAACAAGATTATTTCTTGACAGCTTGGAAACCTCATGGTATCTTTTATGATCAGTATCAGTCACACCCTTTTGAAAAAAAAAATCTTTCTGGTCTCCAAGGGGTTTGAGCCAAGCTCATTCTCAAGAGATCATTTGATTTCTGCAGGTTGAGCTGCACTTTTTGCTGTGACTGTAAAGTCCTGTATGAGGAGCTGCCGTAGCCTAGTTTGTGGCCTGGTGGGCAGTTGAGTGTGTCACTTCGACTGCTTTTCTTCTGCTGCCCGGGCCTGTGCATTCTCAAAGGTAGCAAGGCCGTGCTTCACTGTTTTCTTCCAGGAGCCCTTATCACTTGTGAGTTTCTTTGTGCATTTGAAGACATCCTTGTTGCGCTGGTATGGGACTACAATGTATGAATCAGTCTTTTTCCCTGAGCAAGCTCGCCGTACAGAACATCCTTGGGGATCCTACTGTTGGCTATTCGAACCGCGTGACCCATCCAACGCGTACATATTTGGTTCAATACGCTAAACACTGTGAAATCTGCGCATTCCAAGACTGAGTTGTTTGGGATTTTGGACTGCCTTTCAGATTTTTCAAGAGTAGGTCATAAGAATTTTCCCCGGCACCCAATTTTGTTTGTTTCATGGACTGAAAGCTATTGAATTCGAATCACAGAATTCCAACTTTTTTTTTTTAACAGAACAGTTAATGAATTTATCTCTGCATGGCCCTAAATTCTCCGCTATTTTTTCCTGCTTCACCATGACCCAATTCAAGATGCTGCGTCATGCATCACATGGTGGGCTTTCCCCGTTTGCACAAGGTATCGTGGGATACAAATTTGAAACAGGAGAGAAAAATGGAGGACGAGTGTGTGCGAATGAAACATGAAAGACCGACTACAGTAACAGAATGAGAGAAGAAAAGACGTTATGTTATATACGAAGGAAAGGAAACGCAGGACCAAACTAATAAATATCGGCGCTCAGCGAACACCTCGGTGTGATCAGCTGTTCGTTTAGCGACAGAATGATGGAACTGTCAGTGCACGCTCAAAGGTAAACCTGTAGATGGCATTCATGCAACACTGTGGATGCCAGCTGCTGTAAAACCCCAAAGAAGAAGGTAAACTTGCGCATGCGCACACGGACTTCCTCTGTCTGCTTGACTGCACGAAGCGAGCGATTTCATGCACATTATTTGCTTTAATCCGCTCAAATTAAATAACTTCCCAGCCACAGAATGGCCGGATATTTTGTGAGATATTACAGAAATAAACATATATCACAATGACCACATTTCAGAGGGAACTAAATTTTATTTATTTATTTTTAATCGAAACGCTGTCTAGCTTTAATGTTGATGATTTGTCAAAGATTTCGCACGTGGAACATATTTAGCCTTTGCTCCTGACGGGCTCTAAGGGTCCGTGTCTCACGACCGTATCGTCTGTCTCTGTCAGTAAAGTGATTTCAAATCAGCTGACTGGTCTCCAAGGGGTCACATTTCATAAAATGTCCTTCATTCACTTGAACTAATTAAGCGTAAGATATTGCATGATGATGCATTTGAATAAAACTTGGACACGAGGACTTGGAGAAACCAAAGAAAACCCTCAACTTGGACTTCCTCCTTGATCTCCACCCCGAGTTCAGCAGCGACGTCTCTTGTCGGGGTTGAAAATGTTGTAGTTCGGACGGCTCACGTTAAACCGGGAGAGATGGTGCGAAAAGGTGACATCGAAACGGTATTCATTGGAATGCGGAAAGGGTTCCATCATAGCCCAGGCCTAAGCCGTGCTGTTTCTCGTCCACAGAATGGCTGGCGCATGATAACGCGGTGTTTGATATCGCCTGGGTCCCCGGAGCAAACAGCCTGGTGAGTTCTTCAGCGGCTCGGTTTGATCTTTCAGGTACTTTAAGAGACTTGGATTAAGCCGAGTGATGTTTTGGTGTGAAGGTGACGGCGTCGGGGGATCAGACAGCCCGGCTGTGGGACGTGATCTCCGGGGAGCTGCTGGGAAGCTTTAAAGGGCATCAGTGCAGCCTGAAGAGTGTGGCCTTTCCCAAACAGGAGAAAGGTAATGCCTTCGTTCTGTCTGCTGTTTGCTTCATGAATCTGTCTGTCTTCTTTCAGGATTATTTTAGTTCCTGTTGTGTTTGACTAAAACCGCTTCAGTCTTGCAGTATTAATATTTTATATCTTGTATATTTTATAATTTTATATCTGAGGAGTCGTCGTTTCATTAGTTCTGGGAATGTTTTCTGTTCAAGCCATATTTTGTTCCCTCAGCTGTTTTCTGCACTGGAGGCAGGGACGGGAATATCATGCTGTGGGACATGAGGTGCAGTAAGAAAGGTAGGCGTGGGAATGTTGGATAATGAGAACCAAATGAGGGCACGAGTCTGTATGTCTGTCTGTCTTTCACGGTTTTTAGTTGTCTGTCTGTTAATGTTTGTGTCGGTCTGTCAAGGCCAATTTATGCTGACAACCCAGTCCTCGCAGATAGCGTCGCAGACAGTGTCTGCGTAGCCCCCCCACCTTCGCAGACGCTCTGCGTGCACCTCCCAAAAATTGTGACCACCGCAGAAGCCTCGCAGACAGCGCCACAGACGAGTGCTCTGATTGGTCCACTCTACCCGCTGTACACACACTTCCGCTTCCCTACTTTCCCGGTTTTTGTTTTCACGACCGGCATTTTTAAAAACACGAGCGAAGATGGAGCAGCATGAAGAGCGGTTGATTGAGGAAGTACGTACATCTATACGACTCCAGTTCTAGTCATTATAAAAAAAAAAAAAGTTCTAGTCATTATAAGTAACCGGAGGATAAACACTCCACTAACCACACCCACCAACTACTCCTAGCGACTTCGCGCCCCCTTGCGTTGTGGCGGTGAATAACATCGCGCACGCCTATTACTCCCCGCTCAACGATAAATTACAACTGTCTGCAAAAAGCTATCTGCGAAAGCCTTGTCGCAAGAGCATGCAGAGGCCTTTAGTGTTTGGCAGTCTGTAAGTTTTCCTTGGTGTCTCAGTCTGTCTCCTGGAGTCTCTGTCTGTAGGTGTCTCGGTCTGTCAGTTTTCTTCTGTCTGTCAGTGTCTCAGTCTGTCTGCTGGAGTCTGTCTCTGTTCCTGTTTATGGTTTGTCAGTTTTCCTCTGTCAGTTAGTGTTTGTAGGTGTCTGTCTCTGTTGGTGTCTGTCTGTTAGTGTTTGGCAGTCTCTAAGTTTTCCTCAGGCTGTCAGTGTCTTGGTCTGTCTGCTGGAGTCTCTCTCTGTTAGTGTCTGACTGTAGGTGTCTTGGTCAGTCAGTTTTCTCCTGTCTGTGTCTGTTTTCTATCAGGGTCTGTCTGCTGGAGTTTCTCTGTTAGTGTTTGGTGGGCTGTCTGTAAGTGTCTCCGTCTGCTGGAGTCTGTCTTTTGTTCATGTTTGGTGCTCTGTTGGTGTCTGTCTGTCAGTGTCTCAGTCTGTCTCTGTTAGTGTTTGGCAGTCTGTCGGTTTTCTTCTGCCTGTTGGTGTCTCTCGGTTAGTGTCCGTCAGTGTCTCAGTTTGTCTGCTGGAGTTTTTCTGTTCGTGTTTGGCGATCTGTCTGCTGGTGTCTAAGTTTTCCCCTCTCTGTCAGTGTCTCAGTCTGCTGGAGTCTGTCTCTGTTCATCTTTGGCGGTTTGTCAGTTTCCATCTGTCATTGTCTCTCTCTTAGTGTCTGTAGGTGTCTCACTCTGTCAGCTTTGGTCTGTCTGTCTTTATTAGTGTCTCAGTCTGTCTGCTGGAGTCTGTTTCTGTTAGTGTTTTGGTGGTCTGTCAGTTTTCCTGTCTGTCAGTCTCTTGATCTGTTGGTTTTCTTCGGTTTGTTGGTGTCTGTCTCGGTTAGTGTCAGTCAGTGTCTGTCTGTCAATTTTCCTTTGTCAATGTCTGTCTCTGTTAGCGTTTGTCTCTGTCTTTCAGTGTCTGACACAAATGATCCTTGTCCTTTTTTTTTTTTTTTTTAAACAGACGGCTTCTACAGGCAGATGAAGCAGATAAGTGGAGCTCATATGAAGATGGTGAGAAACACGCCACAAACAAAGAAAAAACGAGTGCCGTCCAGAGGAATGGCTCCTTCTGTGGTGAGACGGGTTTTAGTGCTACAGTACTGATGGGGGGGAAAAGGGTTGCGACAACTAATCAACATTTAATCATAAAATAATTATCAACTAATTTCATTGTTGTTATCATGAAACTCACCATGGGAGACAGTACATCACCTTCATTTCATCAGGTGATCCATCCTGGCAAATAATGGTAACGCTATTTGAGGGAGGTCTTTTATTAGAGCTTTGGAACACACAAGCCTTTTTATATTTATTTATTTATTTATTGAAACAACAGTTATGAAGAATGTCATCGCGCAATCTTTATCTTGCAAGTTGTCAGTGGGTTTTTTATTTTTTTAAATATACAAATGGACCAGGTTCAGGACGCTTTGAGAGAGCTGTCGTTTACATAATGCTTTTATAACAGGTGTAAATTTTTTTTTTTTTAGAAGAGCATAGAAATCATTGATTTGCGTAACGTGTAGGCTTTGTAAATAAGGTGATGTGTACTGGACAGATGTGTAAGCAGCAGATACACTTTACAAGCGCTCAGGAATTCATGCATGTATGATTTTAGTAGAATCAAAATTTAAGGGTTAACTTTCGGGTTAAAATCTAATTATGATGTAATGGTAATTCAGGGTTTTCTCTCTCGAACGTGTTCTGGAGGGTTGCTATCATTTAAAGCTTGACTGCCTTTCAGATTTTAAGTGTAGGTCATAAGAATTTTCCCCGACACCCAATTATTTTTGTTTAGTGGACCGAAAGCTACTGAAATTGAATCACAGACTTCCAATTTTATTTGTGTTTTTTTTTTTTTTTTTTATACAGAACAATTAATGAATTTAGGGCCATGTGGCCCTAAATTCTCCACTATTTTTTCCTGCTTCACCATGACCCAATTCAAGATACTACATCATGCATGACGTGGTGAGCTTTCCCTGTTCATGCAAGGCATTGTGGGATACAAATTTGAAACAGGAGAGAAAAATGGAGGACGTGAGTGTGTGAAAGAAACGTGAAAGACTGACTACAGTAACGGAAAGCGAGAAGAAAAGACGTTATGTTGTATACGAAGGAAAGGAAACGCGAGAATACATGCATGTTATTTACCAGCTGGGAGGTCCGTATGGTGAAATACCGTGACCGAGGTCTTGAAAGTACTGAGCGAGGCCCTCTGGGTCGAGGTCCGTATTTAAGGCCGAGGTCACGGTATTTCACCATACGGACCGACCTTAAGCTGGTAAATAATTTCTTTTTTTCTTTACCCAATTCTAACAGAAAACGAGAGCGCCCGAAAGGGAAAACCGAGCCGAGCCGCCATTTTGAATCCTCATTCACGGCTGTAATGCAAATGGCTTCCTCCTCGGTATACAAGTGCACTTCCATGGCAGGAAAAAAAAAAACTACATTTTGCCGCCTATGTAGTCCACTATTTATACAAAACTGAGTCATTCAGGATTCAGCCATGTTTTTGCTCGGCGTTCGCAGCAGTTAGAGGTTTTTAGCTTTCTCCTGAAATGTTTTCTTTTATTTCTTCTTCCTCAGGGTAGTAAAACTCGCTTTCGCTGTGAACACTGTCGTTATCGCTATCCATGCTGTAAAATTAATGCTATTCTCCTGAGAAATGCTGGCAAAAATGTATAAGATTTTTGATAATTTGATTTAAAAAAAAATAAGTAAATAAATGTTGACAAAAAAATGCTACTATGTTTTTGTTGTGAACGAACGAGTCGCCGGAGGTCTGTAACTGGGGTCCGTACCGTAGGATATGGGCCCACTCGTCAGCCAATCAGAGCGCAGGATTTGATGGAAACCGGACCGCAAAAAAAATAAGACGTTATGTTCTATACGAAGGAAAGGAAACGCAGGACCAAACTAATAAATATTGGCGTTCACTGAGCACCTCTGTGTGATTAGCTGTTTGTTTAGCGACAGAATGATGGAACGGTCAGTGCACGGTCAAGATAAACCTGCGAATGCGCACACGGACTTCCTCTGTCTGCTTGACTGTGTGAAGCGAGCGATTTCATGCATGTTATTTGCTTTAATTCCCTCAAATTAAATAACTTCCCCGCCACAGAATGGCCTGATATTTTGTGAGATATTACAGAAATAAACATATCACAACGATCACATTTCAGAGGGAACTAAATTTCACCGATTTTATGAAATCGAAAGGCCGTCTAGCTTTAAATGAAGTGTATTACAGATGTCTTGTGTGTGCGTGTATAAATTTTTATTTATTTATTTATTTTTTTAAAATCCCCCCCAGGACTCTCAGAGAGGTGTGACTGCTGTTCTTTTCCGTGACGAGAACACGCTCATCTCGTCAGGAGCTGTCGATGGGTATGTGGTGAATTAGAATCACTTTCTGTGGTATAACAAACTGAATTCTGATAATCAGCATGCGCCTGGGCTCTCGACAGGATGATTAAGATGTGGGATTTGAGGAAGAGTTACACGGCGTACCAGCAGAACCCCACACCACTCCAGAGCTATCATTACCCAGGAACCTCCACACGCAAGCTGGGTACGTCAGTGTTTACTGACTTGCACAGCAGTCGCTCAGTTAAATGTTTTGTGAATAGACGTGGGTTAATATGACCTTATAACGAAAGCGCTATACTAGCGCATCTCAAAAAATTAGAATATTGTGAAAAAGTTCAATATTTTCCATCAGTTATTTAAGAAAGTGAAAATGTTTTTTTTATATATATATATATATATATATATATATATATATATATATATATATTATAGACTCATTACACATAAACTAAAATGTTTCAAGCATTTTTCTATTTTAGTTTTAATCAGTATGGCATACAGTACAAAAACAAAACAACCCATCTCAAAATATTAGAATATTTCATTTCGAGTTTGAGTAAAACAGCATGAACACAGTGTATCTCTCGGTCTAGTTCAGTACACACAACCACAATCATGAGGAAGACTGCTGACTTGACTGTTGTCCAGAAGATGATCACTGATGCCCTCCACAAGGAGGGTAAGCCACAAAAGGTCATTGCTGAAAAGGGTGGCTGGAAAAGGTGCGCAAGCAACAGGGATGGCCGCAGTCTTGAGAGGATTGTCAAGAAAAGTTGATTCAAGAACTTGGGAGAGCTTCACAAGGAGTGGACTGAGGCTGGTGTCAGTGTATCAAGACCCATCACGAACAGACATCTTCAAGAAAGGGGATACAACTTTCGCATTCCTAATATCAAGCTACTCCTGAGCCAATGTCAGAAGTGTCTTATCTGGGCTAAGGAGAGAAAGAAATGGACTGTTGCTCAGTGGTCCAAAGTCCTCTTTTCAGATGAAAGTACATTTTGCATTTAATTTGGAAATCACGGTTCTAGAGTCTGGAGGAAGAGTGGAGAGGCACAGAATCCAAGGTGTTTGAAGCCCAGTGTGAAGTTTCCACAGTCTGTGATGATTTGGGGTGCCATGTCATCTGCTGGTGTTGGTCCACTGTATTTTATCAAGTCCAAAGTCAACACAGCCATCTACCAGGAGATTTTAGAGCACTTCATGCTTCCATCTGCTGACAAGCTTTTTGGAGATGCTGATTTCCTTTTCCAGCAGGACTTAGCACCTACCCACAGTGCCAAAACTACTACCAAATGGTTTGCTGACCATGATATTACTGTGTTTGATTGGCCAGCCAACTTGCCTGACCTGAACCCCATAGAGAATCTATGGGGTATTGTCAAGAGGAAGATGAGAAACACCCGACCCAAAAATACAGATATGCTGAAGGCCACTATCAAAGCAACCTGGGCTTCAATAACACCTCAGCAGTGCCACACACTGATCACCTCCATGCCACACCGCACTGATGCAGTAATTCATGGTAAAGGAGCCCCAACCAAGTATTGAGTGTATAAATTAATATACTTTTCAGAAGTTGGACATTTCTGTATTGTAAATCCTTTTTTTTTTTATTGATCTTAGGGAATATTCTAATAATTTGATACTGGATTTCTGAGTTTCATGAGCCATAAGCCACAATCATCAAAATTAAAACAAAAAAGGCTTTAAATGTTTCACTTTACATGTAATGAATATAGAATATATGAAAGTTTACCTTTTTGAATTAAATTATGAAAAAAAAGGAACTTTCATGGTATTCTGATTTTTTGAGATGCACGTGTGTACGTTTTATTTTTTTTTTACGTTGTTTTAGTCGTAGCTCTGCGCTTGTGTGCGTCTTACAACAAAATTAGTCTACTGTATCATAATGCGAGTCTCGCCTGTTTTCCATAAGGTCCTTTTTTTTTTTTCTTGCTTTAAGTTTGTCCTGACTCATTCTCATTGTCTGATTAATCGGTTTGACTTTGTCCAGGTTATTCAGGTCTGACGTTAGACTCCACGAGCTCCCGACTGTTCTGCAGCTGCACAGACGACAATATTTACATGTTCGATATCAGTGGATCGAGAACTACATCGGGTAAGGAGTCCCACATATCGGTTGGCCTTTTTAGCCGCTGTCATGGTCTAATGTGTCAGGAACAGAGGTGGACGGTAACAAAGTACATGTAGTGTAATTCGCAACTAATGTCGAGTTTAATTTGGCCTTTGAAGATCACAAAAATGTGCTTGGAAATAGCTGAGGAGCCATCTCCAGGCATCTAAAGCCCTTCAGCCGCACCGTTCCAGGCCTTTGGACAGGCTGAAACTTGGACGGATGGACAGGCAACGTTTCAGACTCTTCTGTCCTGTGACAGTCTGATTAAAATTCCTTATTTCCCCACACTGCTATAGTATTCTTTAAATTCATAATCCTAAAAAGACCATTCGGTTTTGTTCTTGGCATTATCATTCTGAAACTTCTCAACATCTGCATGTTTTGGGGTGTTTTTTTTTTTTTTTTTTTTTTTAAATTATTTTTTCTTCCTCCCTTCTGTCTGTTTTTCCAGTGGCTGTGTTCAGTGGTCATCGGAACTCCTCGTTCTACGTGAAGTCCAGCGTAAGTCCAGACGATCAGTTCCTGGCTAGTGGGTCGAGTGATGGCCACGCTTATATCTGGAAGGTGACGGAGGGGCTTCGAGCTGCCCTTTTTGTTTTTCCGCTTTTCTTTTAAATGTGATTTTTAGTTTTAAATTTCCTTCCGTGTGGAATAGGCTCTCTGCAGCTAGAGGTCACATGCTTGGATATCACAAAACGACGCCATACTGGAGAGCAAGATTTCAGGTCAACAAAACCCTCAAGATCAAGCACCAAAGTTTCAGCAGTTTATTGCGCATAAAAAAACGCCTTACGCTTGCGTTGTTTTAGGTTGTTTGAATCGATCAAACTGTAAAACTGATAAGTTTCTTCAGGGTTCCCCGTGAACTAATAAAAAAAGGGGTGAACAACTGCAGAATTTCACAAAAAGACGTCGAGAAAGGTAGCTTTTCAGTGAACCTCTTAATAAAATCGAAGGGAGCCCAGTGTTCGTACAGGTCCTTAAAGTCCATAAAAGTCCTAAAAAAAAAAGAATTTGTAAAATTAAGTACTTAATTATCCATAAAATTGATAAATCTGTTAGTCAATAAAAGTCCTTAAAAATCAGGGGGTTTTTTCATCTCCCTTCTAATAACACATTTTTAATTTCCGAAAACGCTGTTCCCGCTGCCCCGATTCGCGCAAACAACCCTGTTTCACAGGCGAACTGCACTAGCGGTCAGGGGCTCAACAAAGTGTATAGTGGCGACCCCTGGTGTCTGCTTTTGAGAATAGCCCGGAACCACGTGGCGCTGTTCGGGATCAGTCCCGAACAGGGTCACGTGACTACTTCGTATCAGCTCGGTCGCCCGCCATTGATGCGTATTAATGGAAACATGGATTAACAAAACATACGACTTTCAATCTGTCTATAACATGTATAGAAACATGCAGACTCGTTAGAAAATTTATTCCATAACATATATAAGAATAACAAGGGGGGGTTCTGGGCCCCCCTGTGTCAATTTAATACTTTTAGTTTCAATTGTTCCTGAACAAAATGAAAATCTTGTGAAATAAATTTTACTCTATTGCCGCTTTTCCACTACCAACGCGGCTGAGTTGGGCTGAGCCGTGCCGTGTTGAGTTGGGCTGAGCGGGGCTGCTGGCGTTGCATTTCGACTACAACCGCACTGAACTGTGCTGGCTGGAAGTGGGTGGACACATTGGGTGGAGTTAGCGAAAGTGGGTGGACGTCACGTGATGTCGTTAGGTGGCGCAAACAGTGACATCAGTGAGCTTTTAAGCGGTAGTCTCACGACCCGGATAGTAAACAATAAACATGGAGGACATGGAGTCGTTAGTGTTGCTGGTCTTGGTGCTGTGGCTTGTTGTCACCGACAACGCCAACAGATACTGGCAAGAGCGTATAGATGAGGCGAGGCGCATAAGGCTTCAGAAATTCTCGTAATTCGTAATTCTCCTTCTTCCGGGTTTACGGTGTTTACAGATCCCAGCGCGCTCGCGGGACATGTGTGGGCATGTGAGGACACTCCTCCTCACCAATCAGTGCACAGGGGAGTGTCTCCTCACGCCCCTAACCCCACTCGGCTCGGATCGCTTCAGCCCCACTCCAAAACCGTGTGAGCTTTGGGGGCTGAGCAGGGCTAAAGCGAGCTGAGTCATGCTGTTCTTAGATAGTCGAAACGCGAGCCGTGTCGGGCTGAAGTGAGCTGAAAAAGGGTAGTGGAAAAGGGCCATAAATGGAATGTTCTTTATATTTTTTATTTTTAGCCACTAACCATTTCTTCACCCACCGTTGAGGTTTTCTTAAAATCGTTTTAAATATCAGACATATCAGGAATTGCTGCACTTGTTGCAAGATTTGGTCAAGAAAAGTCCTTTAAGAGTCATAAAGAAAACAAGCAGACGAAGTGTGGGAAAACAAGCAAGTGATTGTTACAATAGGCAATTTCACACCAGTGATATTCAGTTTTGGTCATTGGGTCCTTAAAAAAATGAAAATTGGTCCTTAAAAGTCATTAAAAAAAAGAAGCCTGAAAAACTGTGGGAACCCTGGAGCCGAGTCGAAGCGTGCTCGAGTTTGCAGCGATCACTTGGTGAAAGGTTTGTATTTCCCTCTCAGCTCTGTCCTTCGTGCTTTCCAAGTATTTTTCTTGCTATGTGTCGTTATTTTTCGGTACTTTAAGTCACAAAGCTCTAAAGTCCCCAGCTGTTTATTGTTTCCTCCTCACAAAGTCCATATGCATGAAGGTCGCGACAAAATTCTTCCCCAGCCGTACAGTTACAATGCGCCGTGATCACTTCTCCGTCTTGTTTAACTAAGATCCAGGTTTTTAAAGGGGTTTCTGATGATCTTTGAATGATTTAGCTGAGAGATAAGAGCCAACACAAGTGAGAATCAAGCCAACTGTTTGTTTACACTTCAACTTGCAGCGCTTCGTTGTAAAGACGCGAACGAAAAACAGACTTGCGGGGCAAAAACGATCCAGGATTCATTCGGCAGCGACTTGATAGCGAGGTCCTTTACCCAGCCACGTACAAAAAAGTTGTAAACCTCCGTACTCTTCCACGCTTTCGTCTGTTTTGCGGTGTAGAAGGACGTCTGCAACACCAGATAGTTCGAGATGTCGGGGAACTCGACTGAAGGGTAGTTTTCGAGATCGTATGATGAATCCTTCTTTCCCAGACTGTAGCGGTCGATTCTATTGCACATAGCGATCTTCTGAATATATCTAAAGCGAGGAGTGGCTTCTAGATTACGAGCGTACTCTAAGTTATCGCTAGTTGTTTGCACTACGGCAGCCGTTTAGACCACCAGCTATTTCACTTCCGGTAAAACTTTCCGCTAAGAAAAGTCACGTGACTGAAACCCAGCAATACCGTAAGTAGAGAAAAACAAAATGGTGGCGCGTGTTGCTGAACCAACTGAGAATGAAATAAAAACTCGAAAAAAAAGCAAAATATTAGATTAGATAAAACTTTCTGGGCGCATGCGCACGCTGCGACCGGCAGGGAAAGTTTGGCTGAAAGCTTTGTGATGTTTTTTATCGTGTTTTATTGTTTGTCTGTGTCGGGATAACAACAGCCTAAGTGATAGTAACTGTTTTAGCGCTCCCCACTCAAGCGATATGGATCTTTTACGCGTCACGTCGCTTATTTTGTTATCCCTCCTGTTATACCTGGAGTTCAACTCTGCCTTCCCGGCCAGGTGGCAATACAGCAGGTGTGAGCTGCTGCAACTGAACTTGGTGAGACCAGCTGGCGTGTTGGACATCACGCTCCAGATCCCTGATCTCATACGAAGAACTCCAGAAAATGTTTATGAAAAATCAAGGGGGAACGGGAGAAGAAAAAGGGGGAAGCGCGGTGGAGTTCGGCTGCGCCTGAGGAAGGTGCAGTCCAATCGGCTCCCTCTACCCTCAATCATCATGGGGAACGTCCAATCTATAAGGAATAAACTGGATGAACTACAGGGAAATGCTCGCTTCCTAAAGGATTATAAAGATTGCTGCGTTCTGGCGTTTACGGAGACGTGGTTAACCGAGCGTGACCAGGACGCGGACTTGATGATTACCGGATTTGGAGCACCGCATCGCTTAGATAGGAACAGTGCGGTGACAAACAAAACTCAAGGTGGAGGGGTGTGTCTCTACTTCAGCCAAAGGTACTGTACAGCTGTAACCGTGAGAGAGCGGATTTGCTTACCCGACGTGGAACTTTTATCAGTGTCATTGCGCCCGTTTTATCTGCCCCGTGAATTCACCCAGATTTTTATTACTGTTTTGTATATTCACCCTGCAGCACACGCCCCCTCTGCTTGTAAAACAGTGTATGACGTTGTTCAAAGGCTTCAATCAATATCCCCCGAATCCCCGTCCTTTATATTGGGCGATTTTAACCATGTCTCTCTTAAGAAGACTATTCCGAACTTTCATCAATATGTAACCTGTCCCACCAGAAGGGAAAAGACTCTTGACCAATGCTACGGGTCAGTGAAGGAGGCATACAAGTCCGTCCCACTTGCCTCTCTGGGTCGCGGAGACCACAAGCTTGTGTATCTCATGCCGACGTATAGAACTGTCCTTAAGAGGGAAAAGGTCCACACAAAGGAAATTAAAGACTGGAATGAACAGTCGGTGCAGCGCCTAAAAGCGTGCTATGACTGTACTGATTGGGATATGTTTATTGAAGCATGTGAAGATCTGGATGAACTTGCGGATGTAACGTGCTCTTATATATCTTTTTGCAGAGACATGATTATTCCCTGTAAAAAAGTGAAAATATATTCAAATAATAAGCCATGGGTGACAAAATCAGTGAAAGCCTGTATACAGGCTAAAAAATATGCTTTCAAATATGGGACTGCTTTGGAACTGCACACAGCCACCAAGGACTTGAAAATTGAAATCTTGAGAGCTAAAAGCAATTACAAAACAATGGTGGAAAATAAAATGGTTGCTAACAATTTGGGTTCAGCCTGGTCAAGCATGAAATCCATTGCAGGTATTAGCAACCCAAAGAATGTAAACACTGTTATTCTAGAAGATTTTGACTCTGAAGCTGATCTTGCCAATGGCCTTAATACATTTTTCTGTCGTTTTGATACTTATGATTTTAGTAAAGAACAACAGGAACTTTTCCATAATTTATCAGATCAGGATCATCATTATGAAATAAATAAGGGCTCAGTTGAAAAGGCCCTACGTTTTACCAACCCAAACAAAAGCTGTGGTCCTGACAATATCTGTGGTAGGGTACTTAGGCTATGTTCTAACGAATTGTGTACAGTTTTTAATTACATTTTTAATAAGTCCTTAAAAAATCGACATGTCCCTAAATGTTGGAAAGATGCAATAATTGTTCCTGTTCCCAAGATTAGGTGTCCCAAAGCCCAAAACGATTTTAGGCCAATTGCTTTGACCTCACTGGTAATGAAAGCGTTTGAAAAATTGGTAAGAAATGTTATTTTAATGAATATCCAGTCCGATCTTGACCCATTTCAGTTTGCATATAGGCCCTACAGAGGCGTTGAGGATGCAACTGTATCCCTGATGAATTTGATTTTAAAGCATTTAGAAGGCAAGGGAGCACACGCCCAACTATTATTTATTGATTTCTCCTCTGCCTTCAATACTATTCAGCCCCATGTTTTAATCGAAAGACTTCTGGAGCAATTCCAACTGAGCAGGAACCTTTTGGGCTGGGTGCTGCACTTTTTAATTAACAGGACACAAAGAGTGCGGGTCAATGGAGTGCTATCTGACCAGATTTCTACCTCCACGGGCTCGCCTCAAGGCTGTGTTCTGTCCCCCCTATTGTTTATCCTGTACACCAATATGTGTCGCAGTAGTCGGGAGGACCGATATATTCTGAAATATGCAGACAACTCAGTTATTGTCAGTCTGTTAAAGGACAAGGACACGGGTCATGGTCCAATTGTTCAGGAGTTTGTAGATTGGTGCGATCAGTCTTTTCTACAACTGAACATCTCTAAAACAAAAAACATGTATGTGGACTTTAGGAGACACACCACTGATAAAGAACCAATTACCATAAAAGGTCAGGTAGTGGAATGTGTAGACAATTATAAATATCTTGGGACCACAATTGATAGTAAATTCACCTTTGTGGCACATTGTGAATCTGGTTATAAAAAGGCGAACCAGCGCCTACATTGCCTAAGAAAGTTGTCATCCTTTAACATAGATAAAAAGCTGCTATCCATGTTTTACAGATGTTTTATTGAGTCAACTCTGTCTTTTAGCCTTGTGTCATGGTTCAGTAACCTACCCCTCAAAAACAGAAATTCCCTGAATCAGATTGTGAAGTGGGCTGGTAAGTTAATTGGAGAACCACAGCTCAACATGGAGTCTCTCTACAGTAGGCAGTTGCAGAGACTAGCGGGGTCTATCTTAAACGATACATCCCACCCACTATATGGTGAATTTCAGCCTCTCCCCTCAGGTCGTAGGTTCCTAATGCCAGCCTGCAAAACTAAGAGGTATAGATGCAGTTTTATCCCCTCTGCTATTAACACATTGAATAGCACATGAGTCCAATATTTTAAGGTTTTCCCCCTGTGATTTTTACACATATTTATATATTTATTGTTTATTTGTCCTTCATATCTTTGCTTGGAGCACTTGTCTGTTTGTCACGTTTGTGCTTTTGTTGTTCTTGTTTTGTTTTGTTATTGTCCGCTGTCACTGTCCAGTACTGGGCTGTTGGTATAAGTTTGCTGTGGGTCAGTATTTTGTTGTCTGTGTAAGCTTTTGCTACTTTTGCCTGCAACCAAATCTACCTTCGAGTACAAATAAAGTTACCTTACCTTACCTTACTTTATTGATCCCTTTGGGAGGGTTCCCTCAGGGAAATTAAGAATCAAATATGGAATCAAAGTGTTTGATGGTAAGAACGTATCTTTTTTTTTTTTTTCAAGAATTATTGACAAATTTTTCACACTGTTCCCGTCATTTCGCCGGTTTGTTTACTTTCTAAGTGGAAATGATTTTGTCAGACATTTTGTATAAAGTTTATTTATCAAATTTGCAAAAAATCAAAATGCTCCGTTTCTCAAAATCAATCTCGTCGCACACGGCTTATAGCCGACTCGGTGCCTCGTCAGCAATCGGCTCATGTACGACTCGATTTCGTGGAATAACTGAAATTTTTTTTTTCGCAGTCTGGTTTCCATCAAATCCCGCGCTCTGATTGGCTGGCAAGCGGGTCCGTATCCTACGGTACGGACCCCAGTTACGGACCTCTGGCGACTCGCTCGTTCACAACAACAAACATAGGGATTTCTGTCAACATTTATCTTTTTTATAAGATTTATTTATAAGCTTTTATCAAAAATCTTATACATTTTTGCCAGCATTTCTCAGGAGAATAGCATTAATTTTACATCATGGATAGCAATAACGACAGTGTTCACAGCGAAAGTGCGTTTTACTCCCCTGAGGAAGAAGAAATAAATGAAAACATGTCAGGAGAAAGCTAAAAACCTGTAACTGCTGCGAACGCCGAGCAAAAACATGGCTGAATCCTGAATGACTCCTATTTGTATAAATAGGGGACTACATAGGCGGCAAAATATAGTTTTTTCCTGCCATGGAAGTGCACTTGTATACCGAGGAGGAAGCCATTTGCATTACAGCCGTGAATGAGGATTGAAAATGGTGGCTCGGCTCGGTTTTCCCTTTCGGGCGCTCTCGTTTTCTGTTAGAATTTGGTAAAGAAAAAAATAAATATATTATTTACCAGCTTAAGGTCAGTCCGTATGGTGAAATACCGTGACCTTGGCCCAGACCGCCTCGCTCAGTACTTTCAAGACCTCGGTCACGGTATTTCACCATACGGACCTCCCAGCTGGTAAATAACACATATCTTTCCTTTTCTAGAAGATTTGTCAACGTTGTCTTTGTAAGGTTTGACTACATCCTGAAGATATAAATGAACAATTTACCGCGATGATAACGCGTACTCATTACAGTGCATCGGTGGCTCACTGATCATTTTATGTAACATGCGTTTGTTTGTTTTTTCTTCACTGAGAAAAGCGATCTTTTCAGACAAAAAGAATCACATTGCTATGACAACAGGGTTGTTTACTCGTATCCGTCAGTACTGCGTATGCGTTCTCTCGCCAAGTGAGATTTAAACTTTGTAAAAGTGAAATCTGTTTGTGTATTTTGTTGCCAGTAAAAATCGCAGAGTTACAGAAAATTACTGATTTAGATTTTTAGGATTCTAAAGGAGAAAGAGCTGAGCGGAGGAGGGAAGCCGAGCTTCGTGTTCTCACTGTAAAATATACCTTGAAAACTATTTTTATTATTATGGAGCTGTTAGAATTACAAGAATTGCTTCTTTTACAAGGGTTTGTCCCCCACCCCCCGTATCCATACTTTGCGAAGTCGCCGTGTTGTTTGGCCGCGAAGATCAGTTGAAAGTCAATGCCTTTGCGATTTCAAAAAAAAAAAAATTTTCCTGTAAAAATGAGCCGAAACTAAGCTTACAAAACCACACTGACGAATCCTCGAGAAAAGGAAAGATGTTAAGCGCTGCAAGCTGCTGAAACTTTTTTGTGTTTGACCTTGTCGAGGGTTCTGTTTACCTGAAAGTTTGCTCTCTGGTATGGCGTTGCTACGTGGTATCCAAGCATGTGACCTCTCGCTGCAAAGAAGCCTATTTGTGTGGCTCTCTTAACGGCCTCTTAAATGATCCGAATCTTTTTTAGATCTCCGACCCGGCTCAGGCTCCTGTGATGCTTCAGGGTCACAGCCAGGAAGTGACCTCGGTCACCTGGAGCCACTCTGATTTCACGAAGGTGAGCAATTTGCTGGGAGCTTTTCTGTATAATATATACTGTAGATTTAGGCTACATCCACACGACAACGGCAACGAGATTTTTTTTTTTTTTTTTTTTAATAAATATCGCGTCCACATGGGCAACGGATCAGTTAAATTTCAGGTCCATATCGCAACGCTTGCTGAAAACGATGCAATACACATGCCACACCTCTAGGTGCGCTGTAAGACGGTCCCATCGGAGACACCAGAACAATAGAAGTAGACGCATGCGCAGTTACTATCCCTGTCACTATCACACGCACACACTTTCTCACTCCTTATCCTATGGCTATAGTCCCTTTAAATCACGTGCTCGGTTTTTGAATGGAGACGCGGAAAGAGGAATAAATGGGGGTAGATGGAAGCCAGTACGCCAACATTCTGATATCCTCCAGAATTCTTTAATGGTCCGGAATAAACATCTGAAGAGGTGAGATCACCCCTTCCCCCCCCCCCCCCCCCCCCCCCCCATTTTTGCTGGCGGGATTGATTCTGCCCTAAGGGCTATTCTCTCTCTCTCTCTCTCTCTCTCTCTGCACTATTACACAATAAATATTCACAGTGAAAATATTTTGTAAGCGTGTTTCATGAACCAAGTTGTAGGATTTGTTGACAACTCGCATCGAGTTCGTTACACTTCTACCCGGCGTGAAGCACATGTGGTTGTGACATCGTAAACAAATCTGTTCTACTCATCCAGACGACTTCACAACGGCTCCGTTGCCAGATGTGGGTGCAATCAGTTAACTATTGATATTAAGTGATCAATCTCGTTAAATCAGTCTCATTAAATTTTGAAGGTCAATAATTAAAATGAATCAATCCCATTGAATCATTTAATTTGACTCGTTTGAATTGAATCATACCATAGAATCACTCTCATTTGAAGTGAATCGTTCAGTGAATCGTTCAATGAATCATTTAGTGAATCATTTAGGGAATTGTTCAATGAATCATTTAGGGAATCATTTAGTGAATCATACCATTAATCCTGGTGCTTAATAATAAATTACCAAACAGCTAAATTATGGTACATTTCCAAATTATTAAGATCACTTACCATATTATATAACATTTGCACCCTTTTTGAATTCTTTGAGAAAATTGGGGACTTCAGATGTTGTTCACACAAATAAACACAGTTTGTTTAATAAATGAATTTATTATACAAAGATAAAAAGATAAATCAATATATACAAGCAGTGAAGTGTGTGTGTGTGTGTGTGTGTGTGTGTGAGAGAGAGAGAGAGGGAGTGTGAAGGACTTGACCATGTGTTTAGCCTCGTGTAGCTAACTACACGTGGTGGAGGCCTAGCTTGTTGGTAGCTAAACAAAAGAATGTTATCTAAACAGAACAAAGGATTAGCTCTGTGTTTAGCCTCGTGTAGCTAACTACACGTGGTGGAGGCCTAGATTAGCCTTGTGTTGCTAGTATGTGTTTGTGAAAGGCCCTATAGCCTAGCTAAAGTGTGTTTGTTAGGCCTGATGGCTTGCTGAGCACATGGTAGGCCTTGATTAGCTTTGTGTTGCTAAGCAGACAAAAGCGAAGCTGTAGCTAACCCACTAGCTCATAACCATACTGAATCCACTGAAATCTTAATGACATCAAGATGTATAATAATGAGAACTATATGTTAGTAGTAAAGAATAAAAGAGAGAAGCATGCGCAGCCTATCTATTAAACAATTGAGAGAACATAGAACCAAAATAAATCAACACGCTGCGTGTTCAACAGTGTAACAATAAACCTGGGTTTAAATTCACACTATTTCAAATAAAAGCAAATTCCTAAGACTATCCTAATTATGCCCAAATGCCAAAATCTTACTTAATCCTGCCTTCAGCAAGATATGAAGAACTATTCGCCGGTGTAGTCTCGGGCCTCGCCGTGGGAGCACGTGAGCCGCTCGTGATGGAGGCGGAGAAAACTTCCGGGTCTAGCGGAGCACTTGGGTGGTTCCCGTGAAAAGCAGAGGGTTCTTGGTCCGAATCTCAGCGTTCGTGAGGAAAAGTCTCTGATCAGAATAAGATGCACAGCGCTTTGAGTTAAAAAGGATTCAATCGCTTCTTAACTTTTAACTGCCTGGGCTGCAGTCGTGACGTCACTTCTAATGCAAGTAAACCGGTTGTAACTCAGGTTGAGTTTAAAGATCGCGCGACTCTAGAGTTTACCTTTGCCAAGGGTAAGAAGGAAAATCGCGCTGAGTGATGGATCTTGCAAGAAAGAAGACATCTTTTTGGGGTGGAGAGCGCGCCTCTTTATACATCCAGATCCATCGGAAGCCAGACGTGAGAGAGCAAAGATGGAAGCGTTGTCCCATTGTTTTATGTTTCCTTGAATGATGACGTAGATGATCCCGCCCACGCGTGACGTAGGTCACACGGAAGTGGACTGGGAATTGTAGTTCTGACACAAGATGGCGGCATGATACCTACACAGATCTTTCCACTCTGGAACCCGTTCTCAAAAGATTTCGTTTTGGGGCATCCAAAACGCCGGTGCCGTGTGGACGGCAGGCCGAAACGATAAACAATTGTATCAGATTCACCTGAATCCGTTGCCGTGTGGACAGGGCCTTAGGCACTGCCTAAACGCGGAGTTTTCTGGGTTGTAGAATTTTCTTATCGTGTTGGGTTTACGTTATGATTTAAAAAAAAAAAAAGTATATATTTTATCAACTTTTATCCAGAAAGTAGAATGAAGAAGAATGAGTCGGGTTTTCTAATCAAGAATCGCCATAAATAAATAAATTCAGCCACGACGTGCGCACTTCATGCATGGAGATTTTCCCGCCATGATTGGGTTGCCTGTGATGGCGAATACGCGACAAACGGCAACGTCGGGCGACAAGTCACTCACTACTATACTGTCCCGACTACTGCTCTACTTCTCACTTCACTAGTTGCTGGGTTTCCTGTGTTGGCAGGCGCACACAGGACCGAAACCATCAGAAAACTCGATGGGTTTCTTTATAGGGGTGTTCACACGGCAACTTTTACTCCGGTGTAGCACCGGGGCTGCCCCGGTAGAGCATTCACACGGTACAAAGTTATACCGGTGTAGCCCCTGAAAGCTGCTTAAACCGGTGCAAATCTAACCCTGCTCGGGAGGTGGTTTAAGAAATTTACTCCGGAGTAAATGCTAGTTTGCGGGGCAGCACCGATATAAAATGGGACGTCTGAACGCGACAGGGTCGACTCGCTACGCGTGAGGAGAGTTGATTACATACGGGCATCGCCTACGTGTCTTCATCCACGTTGTTTTCCCGGCGCTTGGTGATGCCATGACAACCGTCCACGTGGCCATGATTTATTGCCGAATGAACTGTAGAATGCGTTGGTTTCGTGTTCTCTTGTACTTGCGCAACCTTTCCTTTCTCTCTCTTACCCTTTTACGGTGTCTGATAGACTACAACGTAGAAAGTTTGTCTGGAGAAGTATAAACCGTGGTTTTTCGATATATCAATCACAAACAAGGCGGGAAAAGGGAGTACGTTTTCACGCATGCGCATATTTAATTTCCGCATTATTACTGTCGTATAGCACGGTCGCAAAAACTGCCGTGTGAACGCAAGTGGGGCTGCACCGGTGCTAACACGCTTCTCTCTAGTAAGCAGGTTTGTGACGTGTGAACGCGCCACAAAATTTACACCGGTGTAAGATGTATCGCAACAAAATACATCGGTGCAGCATCGATGCAAATATGTGCCGCGTGAACACCCCTAATGTATCCACGCTCTACACCTATGGGACTCGGCTCACACGGGTCAAAGGCCAGCACAGGAGCTCCGCTAATAGAGCTGGGGTTCTGTAGTGATCCCTAATATTTCTGTGGGAAAGGGGAAAGATCACACTGACGACTTTACTTGACATTCCTCTGTCGTTTAAAGTAGTTTTAGAATTTGAAAATCGCCTTTGCATGTAACGATGAATACTAATATTTGTAGTATATTACAAAAAAATCACTAAAAAATGTTTATCCGTAATGATTTTATAGAGGATTTTCTGCGATAGCCCACGAGCAAAACATCGCGCCGCGATCACGTGACCGATGACGTAGTAAATTGACAAGCTAGACAGCTCACTTCCTGTGCATACTGTGACTGTGAGTGACAATTCGCGGATCTACGGATTATTTCCACTGTATACGATGGTAAAAAAGTGTGTCCCGTACGGCTGTTCTAAAACCAACAAAGACGGAGTATCTCTGCATCAGTTCCCTGATCCTGATCAGAATAATGGACACGATCTCGCTGAGTGGAACCGGCAAGTAAAGCGGACGAGGGCAGACTGGTGCTAGTCGAAGGCTAGTGCACATATTTATGCAGGTGAGTGTAAAGGGAAAAGTGGTTTTTATAGTCCATGGGAGAATCTTGAGGCGCGCTTTGAACGAGCTTCCCGAACCTTTAGGACAATTAAAGGGTTCTTTAACTAAACAAGAACTGGACGAGTTCCTGCTTTGCACTTCTACGATACAGCCGTGACTGTCCCCATTCAGGCCCGCATTTTTCTTCTCCCCAAGCTCCGAACGCACACAAAGCAGACTTTGACAGCTGCAGTCATTTCCGTGTTGTTGGAAAGGCCGCTTGAACGCCATCGGTTCGCCCCAAATATACTGCCGATCACGACGCACATTTCGGCCCAGACCTCTGATTTATTCGAAAAAATGTTGTGCATCGACTCGCCTCGACTGGAACACGATTCACTTTCGTCTTCAGATGCAATTTCGTCTGAATAATCGCTGTCTGATTCACTCATTTCGCTTGTGTTTATACTGGATGCTGCCATCCTGGTCAATTTACTACGTCATCGGTCACGTGACTCCCGACTGGGATTTCCAGGAAATGCTTCCCAGAAGCTCGGTTTTGTCGCTCAAATACACCCCTTTGATGGGGAAATTTTTTATTTTTAATTTGCATACATGGAATATATACCCTTATACTACATTTTCATCAATAGTGGGTTCTAAAATTCTAGAACTACTTTAATTACATGGTTCTAAATGTATAAAGTGCCTTCTTACAAAGGCTTTTGAGGATAAAACTATAGAGGACGTGCAGTCATGTGACCCGTCCGCATTTACTCCGCCATATTGGACGGCTTCAGGATTGTTTACCTCGCGCGAGTGTAATGGATCCAGGGAGTAATCCCCAAGAAAATTCGGAAAATACCCCATCTACATCGCGCGATAACTTGTCTAAGTTTGTTCAGCATCTTGAAGGTGACGTGAGGCAGCGTTACGTGGAAAAGTGTTCCAGGTTGGGGATTGCAGATCCGTACAACTTGCCGCAATCCTTGTTCAGGGAAATTCGGAGCTGCGGTGCCGACGATTTGCCCGATCCCGCCTACCACGATGTTTACAATTTTCTTGTTAATCGTGAATCGTGTTACACTGGCAAAGCCCTCAAAGCTTACAAGAGCCTGGAAGCTTATAAATATTTTGTTGCGGGATGGGTATCCCAACTATACCTCTGGAAGGTTCCGAAGAAGAATGTCTACTTGATAACCTCACGGGTAAGTGGCATTAAGACGTTTATCATAAAGAGACTATGCAGGACGTTTTATCGTAGGAATGTTCAAAATCCTAAACTCAGTTCCAGATAATGACAGGGTTGTAAATATGTATGTTTTTGTCTGAAAAAAAAAAAAATCACAAATCACTGACTATGCAGTTATCGTTCAATCCGAAAATCAACTTAACAGATGTACTAGGAGTATTGAATTAGATTACGCCTACCTGATATGAAGTGTTCACTACAAATTCGGCTGGTAGAACTGGGGTTACCAGTTTTCTCTTCGCACAGCGGACACCCATTTTGCGCGTCTCTCCTCGTCTGCGGGGAATCTATAAAATGACAGGCCCTCCTTTTGGCCCTGTCTATTGGTACAACCAAATGCTGAACAAGATATAACCATTCTCGAAAGATCTACTCCCACACACTTGATAATTAGAACGGGTTCGTCTAAGGCTACATCCACGCGACAACGGCAACGAGATGTTATTTAAAAATATATTGTGTCCAAATGGGCAACGATCAGTAAAATATCATGTCCGTATGGCAACGCAACGCTTGCTGAAAACGATGCAATACACATGCCACACCTCTAGGTGCGCTGTAAGACGGTCCCTTCGGAGACACCAGAACAATAGAAGAAGTAAGGACGCATGCGCATAAACTAATATGCGCGAGACTTCATATTAGCCACAAAGTCAGAAAAATCTGTTTGTAAAATTTACATTATAATGACCAAATACAATGAAAAGTATTTTTCCAGTCTCACCTGTGAAAGGTAATCCCATGTGATCTCGTTTGGACGGCAAACCTGTTGGTACAGTTAAACGCAGCTAATCTTTATTCTCCGCTTTGACCCATCCAATATGGCGGCAAGGATGACGTATGATTCTACGCGGAAGGCGGCATCTTTAATGGTCCGGAATAAATTGAATGCTACACGTTGATGGATTAATTTGCTCTTCTACGCCCTTTTTGAGGAATGTATTGTAGGACTTAAACCAACATCTGAAGAGGTGAGATCGCTCCTTTTTATTCCCTATTTTTGCTGGCGGGATTGACTCTGCCCTAAGGGCTATTCTCTCTCTCTCTCTCTCTCTCTCACTTTGCACCATTACACAATAAATATTCACAGTGAAAATATTTTGTAAGCGCGTTTCATGAACCAAGTTATAGGATTTGTTGACAACCCGCATCGAGTTCGTTACACTTCTACCCGGCGTGAAGCACTCAGTCATGTGGTTGTGACATCATCGTAAACAAATCCGTTCTACTCATCCAGACGACTTCACAACGGCAACGTTGCCAGATCTTTCCACTCTGGAACCCGTTCTCCAAAAAGATTGCATTTTGGGCACCCAAAACGCCGGTGCCGTGTGGACGCCAGGCCTAAACGATAAGCAATTGTATCGGAGTCACCTGAATCCGTTGCCGTGTGGACAGGGCCTAAGTTCTATGCGCGGCCATGCTGTCCAAGATGGCAGATAAACAAATATCACGTGACCTCGTGACGTCACGTGCACGCTCTCTATAGGCTAAGTAGCATTCAGTGGCTAAGTATTGCTTTTTCTCAGCAAAAAAGCAATACGAAAGGGGTGGAAGTGACCAATATTGACCTTGGTAACACTTGATCTGGGTTTCAGTGACTAATAAAACCTACCGACCTTCATCCATTCAGCGTAGGAGCTCTGCATTTTAAGATTTGGAGTACGCCGGTACGCGTCATCACTCAACACTCTGAAAGAGCAGTCGTCTTTTTTTTGTTTGTTTGTTTTTTGTTCCCTTTCCCTTCCCCAAATGAAAATGACAAAAGCCAAAACAACGTGCAGTATGAACGTAGAACGACTGACAGCTGCGTAGGTGCTTTTGAAGTCTCAATAACGAACATCCCTGGAGGCCCATCTCACATTAGTAATGTCTCAAAACCAAAAACTTCAGGAAAAAGCTGCCACTTTTCGACACTACAAAGGTTTACACGCTAATCTTTTCCACTGTCTGTCCTGAATTTCTGTGTAAGTAATTTGACCTTGTCGTCGAAGTCTGTAACTTATACCCTGTCCACACTAGGGATTTTGTACCGATACGAAACTACTTTCGTACCGCAACACCTGTCCACACTAGCAACTATACCGGTACTGTAGCGGCATAACTGTATCGGTACGAAACCCACAAATGTATGGGTTTCGTATCGGTACTGTAGCGCTTCGCTGTAGTGTGGACAGATGAAGCGGTTCTGTATCGATACAAATATAATGCGCAAAGTCACACACCTCAATCGATGTCTTAGCTGAATAAAATAGTGAAGAACAGAGATTCATTTTCTTCGTTTCTTTCTCAACTGCCTCGCGCGTTTTATACGATTCGACTGAATAAATGACCACCAGAAACACAGACTGTACATTGACAACAAAAAGCGCCCGCACGTTGCTTCATCCGCCATGTTCTCGGAAGGAAGTTACTTGGTAACCACGGAAACATTTCGCGCACGCGCATTTCAACTTCCGTGAAAGAAAACCGCAAACATTTCTTGCTAGTGTGGACAGATGCACTAAACTGTACCGGTATACTTTGTATCGATAGTTATACCACTTTCGTACCGGTATAAGGCGCCGTTTACACATACCCGGGTATTTTTAAAAACGCAGACCTTTGCCTTCGTTTGTGCCTTTCGTTTATACACAAACGCAGTTTTTTCCTCTGAAAACGATTCTTTCTAAAAACCCCGGAAAAAGTGGAGACTTTTTGAAAACTCCGTTTTGCGTTTGTGTGTAAAGAGACCAAAACGGAGTTTTAGGCAATCTTCGCGCCACAAAAGAGCGACCATTGTACATATGACGAGCATGGAAACACTCAGAGTAGCAGCATTTCTGTTGTTAAGAGCTATATTCGCCTGTTTGCATTTGAGAATAAAGCTCATTGACCAGCAGAGACGCATTAGGGCTTGGAGGGCAGCAATTGCGGAGCTTCTGGTGACCAAAAGAGCCCGACCGTACCACCGCCAGCGTCGGCGATTTTGGGTTCGACCTGGACGGACTGCTATCTGGTGGGAGAATTTCTTCTTTGAAAGGAACAGGAAGACGTTCGTGTCGGCGGTTCTCGATGAGGCTTCTGATTGGCTTGTGTGGAATTGTCATTGCCACCGACAGTCTTGGCGTAGTTTAACAGCTCTTGACAGCGTATTTATGCGGATCAATATAAATGTAATTTTTTTTTAAAAAACGCAGCTGTGTGCACGAAGTTATTTTGGAAAACGGAATTTAGAAAATATGCGTTTTTAATAGTGCTGTCAAAAATGTCGCGTTATTAACGCGTTGACTTGACTCAATTTTAACGGCGATAATTTTTTTTTTATCGCGAGATTAACGCTCTGTGACATGATGTAGGTTTTTCATAAGCTTTTGAAACTGCCAGGAACTTGGAACAGAGACTTTGCTTAGAAAACGATAGCAGCTAGACTGTAATGCCGCGCCCCGCACAGCCAGAGTCCTCTGCCCTCCTCCCCCAAAGAATCAGCGCGGGCGGGGCGCGCTAGTAGAGCTGGGATTTATGGCTCTTTGATGGGATCCGCATCTTTGTGATCCGTTCTTTGAAAAGAGCCGTTCAAAAGACTGGCTCATTCGGCTCTTTTGAAGTATTTATTCAGTTTTAAGAAGACAGCGTCTAAAGAAGCCAGATCCCTCTGCTTAGACAGTGACATCAATATTTCTGGACATACCTTTTATATAAAGCAACCTAGACTTACATGATTGTAACCCCTAAACGCTCATAAATAACCATTAAAAAACAATGAGGGCTTCAATGAATGTCCATGCAGAACGGCTTTTCTGTAAAAAAAAAAAAAAGAACCCACTCAAGAACATAGTTACCAAGAACGCAAGAATATTTTATAGAAAAACACTTTTTTTACAAAAATATTTAAGTCTGAGATACAAAATAGATACAACTACAATAAATATAACACAAGAACTAGTTATCACACAAGAACATTTTAATAGAAAAAAACAAACTTTCTATATTAAAAATATGGAAATTATAACAAAAATAGATACAACTAAACAGTCAGATAAATAGATAAAATTATAACAAGAACACAAGATTATTTTAATAGGAAAAAACAAACTATTAATGCAAAAAAAATATTATTAGAAAAATAGATACAACTAGACAAACAGATAAATAAATAAAATACACAAAAATAGAACAAACAAAATGACGATAGAATAAATTAAATGAACGTCCGTGCAAAGTAGTTTTCCCACAATATTATCATTAATATCACACAACAACATTATAAACTATATACAAAACAATTTGAACTATTAGGCAAGCAGAGAAAACTTGAATAAATAAAAGGCAAATGAATGCTTGCTTGCACGTGCACACACCATTATGAATGATGTTTTTATATTTCATTTTCACCTGTTGCCAGGTGCGTTTGGCGCTGCTGTTGCCTCTGAAATGTTCACAGGACCGACACCAACTTAGTCAAAGGGACTGAACAGTCAGTCATCCTAATTCATGTGACTCTGTGCACATATCAGTTTAAGTAGGCTACTCCATGAATTTACCATACCAAATTTTATTCAGGATTTTTCGGACATTAAACAAGCTATATATGACTGGGGCCACGTCGAAGGGCCATTTTCTGTGACTTGTGATTGATCATGAAGCTCTCTCTCATCCTATACTTCTGTTCTGGAACATGTAGAAGGGAGAATGTAATTACGCATTTACCCGATCGGCAATTCGTTGCCAACATGCTTGCCGCTCCTTATTGGCAGCCGCTGTGTTAGATTTTGCTCTTAATGTTGTTTTGAACTCCTCGTAGCTTTGCATTATGACAGCACATTCTTCCTCCGTGAAGTGCGGCGACCGTGCCATTGTGAACAGTGGGGATTTGTGCTGATAACCTCCCCTTTAACGTGAACCCCTGATTAGGTTAACACAGGTTCAACAAATCAACTTCATAACTGGCGTCATAGTACCGTTTAACCCCAAACAAGATAACCAGGTTTTGTCAACCCTGGTTTAGCGGGGGAACCCTGGGTTACTTCTGGGTAGGTTGACCTCCGTTCGTAGTACAGGGCCCAGCTGAGCAGTGATGACGCGCCCTTTGCCCTGCAAGTAGCCTAGTCTGATTATTTTAAATATCTACTACTATCTTTAATAGCCTATATTATTATTATTATTATTATTATTATAACAAATATTAGTAGCCTATTACTGATGCATTAATCAGTTTGCTTTTAGAATATTTTTAGCGGTAGGGCTTATTATCGCCCCATGGCTCTTTCATCTGTGTTATTAAAGCTGTAGTCATCATCGAGGAGTGTCATTCTTCATTTTTGTCGAATTCTATTTCATCAAATCAGAGGCCAAGTAGGCTATAGGTATATCATCTCCAAAGACAGGTACGGTAGTAAAAACAACCGTCTAGTAAAAAAAAAAAAACCGCTCAGAGAAAAAAACAGGCAGAAAGTGCACCTGCCAGTTAACGTCATATCAGATAAAAACATTAAACGTTATTCAGACCATTAACACCATAACATCAGAGACGAAGAATAAAGTTCATCTTGGAAGGAGAGTTATTTTTAAAAATGCAAAACAAAATCATTTCTAATAGCCCGGAGAAAAACTGGCTGAATATGTACCGTAACATCAAGTTATTCAATAGCCTATAGGCCGAAAATCATTACATAACTTATTTAAATAACTATAGGCCTATCATTAATAATAAAACACAGGTCAGTCAGGTTTATCAAGCTGACGATTTCACTCCAAATCAGCAAATCCATTGAATTCCTCATCCTCGGTGTCGCTTCTGAACAACTCTGCCAACTCCAGCGTCAGACGAAGCGCCGTTTCCTCTTCTTCTGTGTGGCTGTCGTCAGACTCAGCATCAGCTCCAGTTATTCCGCGGTGAAAAAAAAATGTATACGTCACACCGGAGTATAAGTCGCATGGCCAGCCGAACCATGAAAAAAGTGCGACTGATAGTCCGAAAAATACGGTACTAGCGTTTACCATATGGCCTTCTAATAGGTGTCTCAGACGCTCGCTGGCCGTGCTGTGAAAATTGTCCATGCAGACGCTCATCGACGTTTCCAAATCTATCATTGCTTAACTCTTGTATACTTTCTATCGTGAATGCTATCACTAAAAAGCTCATCTCTGCTTTCCAAAGAAATTTATCTCAAGATCTGTTCAGTACTTTGGGAGTAACAGCAGGTTGAAGTCGGGACAGCAGAGTAAAAACTCTGCTCGCGGGACGACGGAAAACTGCCGGTGCTTTTCTTTTTGAGTCACGGGAAAGAATTCTGGCTCTCTCTCTCTTTCTTTTTCTTCTGATCGGTTTCCAACTGGATTACTCATGAATATCAGGCCATTATTAAAAAATGTTCTGTTTCCGGTCCACTGGCCGGGTGAGTGCTGTTTGTGCGGTTGATTTTTTTTTTTTTTTTTTTTTTTTTTAACGCCTTTTTTTTTTTTACATTTTTTTTTCAGGTTCGTAAATCTAAAATCGAACTTGACATTTCCGCATTTCCAGGGCTTTCCACTAAGGCTCATACTAGCCAGCTATGACAAATAAGTAGCCAGCCGGGGGGAGTAAACACAAAATAAACTCCTGTGCACGCAGTTCCCAGGATCAAATGTATTTTCCACAGACCATTTATTTATTCACTTTACTCCAATACAAAGTAAAATGGCAGTAAATCTTCTTTCTTTTCTTGCGTATTGCATCATGAGGCGTTCCTGGCTTGTAAATCTCTTATTTTCGGTGCATGACACATTCACGCAGCTGAGCATGCTATGAATTAACAACGACAACGGTCTGCAGTGGGGCTACACAATTACACACTCAGCCAACATTTCTCCATTTGTGTATGAAAATACACTCCAACCACTCAGTTTGGGTTCATTTACAACCAACGGTGTCTTTTGATGCCAGCACGTAATTGAACGAGAGAAGACTGGTTTACCGGAGACAAAATAAGCGTCATCTCTGCTTCTGTTCCCTCCGACACACTACTGCCTCCGCCGAGTGCGCGCGCACACACCGCATGTGGGGCCGCAGATGAGTTACTCTCCCTTGATCAACGAGTCGGCGGGGAATTTGTGGTGGTTATCGGTACAAACAGCGCGAATCACAACTTAAATGAGTGCTTAATTAAATGTCTGCTTTTGTAATAAAAAGTACTGAAAGAAAAAGCAAAGACAGCATTATTTCTTATCCATCCATATAGTAAAAAATAAAAACCTTTCCCCCTACTGAAAATTTTTTTGCTCACCCGGTGGACAGGAAATGGATTTTTTTTTTTTTTTTTTTTTTAAAGATGGCTTCAGCCAGATAACTTTTATAGGGATGTTCAAAGGGTTTTACTACTTAATGACGAGTCTGTTTGTCACGCGAAATGCCTTTACAATGACCATCAGTGGTGGAGAATACAAGATGATCACATGTACGTGAGGTCCTCGAAACATTGCAACTCCGTGTACTTGGGCTCAGCTTAAGGAACTTGATTGTTAAAATACCTCCCAAGTAGATCAGGCGTAAATTCCTGCTAAATAATACAATATCTCCATGATCTCAAAAAAATAACTAGCAAGCTAAAATTGTGTGTGTGTGTGTGTGTGTGTCCCGTCCCCCCCCCCGCAGTGTGTGACTAGAGGCGTGAGGCCCATAAAATATCGAAATGGAAGAGCAGTCTTTCTAACCTAGTCAACAATGGATCAAAAAGATAACTGGCTACACAGACCGAGATCTTCACACCTTTTGGTGCCTCCAGAGACAAAAAGTCTCTGGGAATCCCAACACGTTCTGTAGCTTAAACCCACAAGCTAAAGACAAAATGATCTCCGAGTTTACCCTAAAAACCTTGTCTTGTACCTTTTAATTCCTCTCCTAGCACTAAATTTGTCCTGTCATGGTGATGTTCAGAAGCTCTAGTAACCTCTGCGTTTGACGTTTTCATCCCTGTGCAGATTGCGACCTGCTCTGATGATAACACCGTGCGGATCTGGAGGCTCAGCCGCAGCGTAGATGGAGCAGCAGGAAATTTAAACCTCATAGGCTGGGCCCGACGCAAAATCCAGACCCCATCCCGACCATCTGGTGGTAAATGATGATGATCATGTTTATATAATTTTACTTTCAGACCTTACGCACCTTATTTTGTTCATAGCAAGAATCATGAATGAGGCGTAATGGCTTATAAAAAGCAGTTATAATTTAAAAAAAAAAAAGAGGCAATTTTAAAGTTATGTGAAATTACATAATTGCAGATCATTTGTCCTCGATACTAAGCTTTGACTATAAAGTGACGTTACGATGTCCGAGGCTTTTACGTAGCTTGTTTATAAAAGCAATTCTTCACTTCGCTCAGAGGGTTCTATCAAAAGCCTAGGTCGCAACCGGACGTACGATATTTTTGGCGTTTCCCAAATCGCTGCTTTTTATTATTTATTTATTTATTTATTTATTTATTTATTTTGTTCGTGGAGAAAGACGCACGTTGGTCGTAAGTTTGTCTTGCAACCTGAAAAAAAAAAACGTAAGCGCCCGTAGAGTTTGTTTGACATGACAAAGAACCTCTGCGGCCAGTCTACGGCTCGAAAATCAGCACGTCACACGTGCGCCTTCCGTGCGTTTCTTGCATTTTTTTTGCACGTAGACTGACCGTAGAAGCATGTACGGCCGGTTGTGGCCGAGGCTAAAATGCAAGCAGAGGCCTTTTATAGGACAATTAATTTGTCGGAGGTTTTCATTTAAACTTGCAAATGTGTACTAGCGCAGCGGCTACAATTATCGACAGTCCATAATTATCGACACCACCTCTTCAGATTTACCAATAAAAATAAAAAAAACAATTTTACAAAGGTGACTTTCAGTTACAACAATTATTTATTGGTTAATTAATCAACCCTCGCCCTTCGATCTTGTCGTCTGATGGCACAGCTCGTTACCTGAGAGAGAACTTTTTTCAGCACGATCAGTAATTTTTCAGAAAACCCGAACGTTATCATCGCAGGTAAGCATGGTGGAAAGATCACAGACATGTTTTTACTGATCAGATTCACCGATATTTCAGGATCTCTTTGTCGAAACCTACTTTGTTTCTTACTCTTTCATTCGACAGCCGCCATTTTGTATCTAAACGCGCGTTTGAGAAGTCACATGTGTGAGGTGTCGATAATAGTGATCACTTTCACCGGTGTCCACCATTATCGACACCCTGTGGGATTAAATGATATTTACAACTGTTATCGATCGATCTTTGGGTAACATTGTTGAAGTCGATGAAGTACGTTTTTTATAAATGAATAAATTAAAGTGCTGTGGGTTTTTTTTTTTTTTTTCTCCTCTCTGATTCATAACAGAATGGAATGTTTGTAGAGTATTTGGAATCTGATTGCAGTAAACAGAATTGGACCGGAATTAAATTCCTAGCGTATTTAAAAAAAAAAAATTACATCCTTGAAATATTCAGATTTTTCGATTAGGAATTTTTTTTGCAGTTTGTTGTAAATCTCTACCACGTATTACAATATCAGTAGACGGTTTATATTTTGGTTCGAGGAATGACATGCGACCTTTGACCTGGGTTTCCATGTGGTTATAATATCAATTCCCTGTTGACGTTTATTGGTAAACGACAAAACTAGAAATTAATACTAACAACGACGAATGATGAACAAAATGTGATCTATGAAAATACTGAGAAAGCGGGTAGAAAGTGGAACGAAAAGATTTTCTGACGCAGGTTAAACATTATCAGATCATTTTATTTATAAACATTAGAATCACTTCCTCATTTACGTAAAACACCCACATCCATATATTTATATAAAAGATATTTTGTACTAAATACAAGTCTATGGAAACACATTTTAAATAAAAACTGTGTTTTGTTAACTTAATACCACATACCCATTATTTTTTAAAATAAATAATTATCTGGATGTCGATAATTGTGGAACGGTGTCATGTGATCCGATACGCCAAGTAATCAGGAATCAACTCATTTTTTTTTTCCCCAGTGGAAGTTTGAGTAAATTATTCATGCACAATTTGAACGTCTTTATCTACTTTTGCAATCGTTAAGGTGTCGATAATTGTAGCTGCCGCCACTCCTATTGAGGTTTTTCACCCACGTGACCAAGTCATGTGAGGCTGCCATTTTGGACGTCACGGCTCGAATCGGTTTGAATGCGAGGAAGGCGACAAACGAAAAACATAAAAGAAAAAGGAGCGAGATGCAGAAAACACCTTCACTATCCAGCGACGTAGGGCATTTACAGGGCGAGCAGAGGGAGAGGTATTTGCAAAAATTGAGGTTAGCAGGCTTAGAGAACGACGTTTACCTGCTTCCACCAGGATTGTTCACTGACGTACGGAAGTACACGAAGCCCTCGTCTTTACCTGACTTCGGCCCACATGATCTGTATACCTATGTCGTTAAAAACCCATCGCCATACACAGGTATTGATCTGAAAGCGTATAAGAGTTTGGATGCCTACAAATATTTTGTGTCAGGCTGGGTAACATGCCTACATCAGCGGGTCGTCCCTGGAGCCGGTGGTCGCCATCTTATTACAGCTAAGGTTTGTTCACATTTTCATTTACTTTCGGTCCTCAGGATAAACAAAATGTTATTAAATGTCATTGAAATAACTTCTTAGTCTGTTGAGACATGGCCCGTTATAAATTTGCTGTTACCAGGCAATGACCAAGAACTGTATTATTAGGGTCGGTGTCTGTGTTGTAGCAGTGTACTAGCAGCTAGCTGTTAGCACTAGCTAATGTCAACAACATCATAGCTAGTATGTTACTGTAGCAATGTTTACGTTCAGTCATTTGGATGACTGTTAAAACCTTTCAGTCTCAAGTTTTTCCTTTACTGGATTTACTAGTTTACTGTAATTATGATCCGGCAGCTATTTACACCGGATCCAGTGTAAATAGCTGCCGGAGCGCACTCCGGAACCTCGGCCGGAGCACTCCGGGAGCAGGCCGGAGCACTCCGCTTAATTTGAGGGGGAGCAAGCCGGAGCGCGCTGCTTAATTTGAGGGGGAGCAGGCCGGAGCGCGCTCCGGCAGCTATTTACACTGGATCCGGTGTAAATAGCTGCCGGATCATAATTACAGTAAACTAGTAAATCCAGTAAAGGAAAAACTTGAGACTGAAAGGTTTTAACAGTCATCCAAATGACTGAACGTAAACATTGCTACAGTAACATACCAGCTATGATGATGTTGACATTAGCTAGCTTGACCTTCAAAATGGCGGACATCGGGGCGTCACGTGACCCTGTGATGTCAGGTGAAAAACCTCAATATTCCCTGGTGAGAGTTTGATAGTATTTTAACACGGTACACATTACATCGTGACGGATATGATAAACAAAATGTGATCTATGAAAATACTTAAGTCGGTAGAAAGTGGAACGAAAAGATTTTCTGACGCAGGTTAAATATTATCAGATCATTTGTTTACAAACATTAGAATGACTTCCTCATTTACGTAAACACCGACATCCATATATCTATATAAAAGATATTTTGTCCTAAATATAAGTCTATGGAAAACATTTTAAATAAAAACTATGTTTTAACTTAATACCACATACAGATTTTTTAAAATAATCATTTGGATGTCGATAACTGTGGAACGGTGTCACGTGATCTGATACGCCAAGTAATCAGGAATCAACTTATTTTTCCCAATGGAAGTTTGAGTGAGTATTCGTACACAATTTACATATTGGAAGTCTTTTCTACTTTTGCAACGGCCAAAAGGTCGTTAAGGTGTCGATACTAGGAGCGGCAGCTACAATTAAGCATATCGGGTGAAAATTCAATCCAAATTGCTTGAAACTGCTCTTATTGAATTCAGAATCGAATGCAGAACAACAGACTTTTTACAGAATTAAAATGTGTATCCGTTCTTGAGATATTACAAATCAAAGATTGAAAAAACGGATTCATTTTTAGAAAACTGCCGTAATATTCTGTCTGAGGGTCACATGGTCCAAAATGGGCCTCATTAACCAATGAGATCAAATGTGTTTTTTCTGAATTACTTTTCTATTTTTCAAGATTTTACAACCCCGATTCCAAAAAAGTTGGGACAAAGTACAAATTGTAAATAAAAACGGAATGCAATAATTTACAAATCTCAAAAACTGATATTGTATTCACAATAGAACATAGACAACATATCAAATGTTGAAAGTGAGACATTTTGAAATTTCATGCCAAATATTGTCTCATTTGAAATTTCATGACAGCAATACATCTCAAAAAAGTTGGGACAGGGGCAATAAGAGGCTGGAAAAGTTAAAGGTACAAAAAAGGAACAGCTGGAGGACCAAATTGCAACTCATTAGGTCAATTGGCAATAGGTCATTAACATGACTGGGTATAAAAAGAGCATCTTGGAGTGGCAGCGGCTCTCAGAAGTAAAGATGGGAAGAGGATCACCAATCCCCCTAATTCTGCGCCGGCAAATAGTGGAGCAATATCAGAAAGGAGTTCGACAGTGTAAAATTGCAAAGAGTTTGAACATATCATCATCTACAGTGCATAATATCATCAAAAGATTCAGAGAATCTGGAAGAATCTCTGTGCGTAAGGGTCAAGGCCGGAAAACCATACTGGGTGCCCGTGATCTTCGGGCCCTTAGACGGCACTGCATCACATACAGGCATGCTTCTGTATTGGAAATCACAAAATGGGCTCAGGAATATTTCCAGAGAACATTATCTGTGAACACAATTCACCGTGCCATCCGCCGTTGCCAGCTAAAACTCTATAGTTCAAAGAAGAAGCCGTATCTAAACACGATCCAGAAGCGCAGACGTCTTCTCTGGGCCAAGGCTCATTTAAAATGGACTGTGGCAAAGTGGAAAACTGTTCTGTGGTCAGACGAATCAAAATTTGAAGTTCTTTATGGAAATCAGGGACGCCGTGTCATTCGGACTAAAGAGGAGAAGGACGACCCAAGTTATCAGCGCTCGGTTCAGAAGCCTGCATCTCTGATGGTATGGGGTTGCATTAGTGCGTGTGGCATGGGCAGCTTACACATCTGGAAAGACACCATCAATGCTGAAAGGTATATCCAGGTTCTAGAGCAACATATGCTCCCATCCAGACGACGTCTCTTTCAGGGAAGACCTTGCATTTTCCAACATGACAATGCCAAACCACAAACTGCATCAATTACAGCATCATGGCTGCGTAGAAGAAGGGTCCGGGTACTGAACTGGCCAGCCTGCAGTCCAGATCTTTCACCCATAGAAAACATTTGGCACATCATAAAACGGAAGATACGACAAAAAAGACCTAAGACAGTTGAGCAACTAGAATCCTACATTAGACAAGAATGGGTTAACATTCCTATCCCTAAACTTGAGCAACTTGTCTCCTCAGTCCCCAGACGTTTACAGACTGTTGTAAAGAGAAAAGGAGATGTCTCACAGTGGTAAACATGGCCTTGTCCCAACTTTTTTGAGATGTGTTGTCATGAAATTTAAAATCACCTAATTTTTCTCTTTAAATGATACATTTTCTCAGTTTAAACATTTGATATGTCATCTATGTTCTATTCCGAATAAAATATGGAATTTTGAAACTTCCACATCATTGCATTCCGTTTTTATTTACAATTTGTACTTTGTCCCAACTTTTTTGGAATTGGGGTTGTACATGGAAATTGGCAGCACGTAGATGATTGTATACTGAATACAAAGTTTAATAAAGACAAATTATGCAAATTTAGTATTTAATTCGTATGAATAATGCTAATTAGGTAAAAATGTTAAATTGGTACATTCTCCTTCAAAGTTTCACCAGATGGCTTTCTTTGTGCAATATAAAGCTGATCTTAACTCATTTATACATCACAACGAAGGAGAAATCAGTGTTAATTGTAAAATCTGCATAAATAAGCACTGAATGTCTCACATCTACCGTTCGCAATCAAAATAAAGTAATAAAAGATTATTTCTAATCCCCTCTTTGTGGTCTGTAGGGCTTTGTGTTTCTCAAAAGTAGGCCTATTAGTGTTTATATGAAAGAATATACAGTAAATGATGATATTCACAGCTTTCAAGGCGAACCTCAAAAAAAAACTGAGAGCCACATCCAATAAACAATTCACATTAACTGAATTGAAATTGACGCTTGCGTTTCCGACTTCTTCTGGTTTTTAAAAATCTCATTCTAGCCACTAAGATCTCAATATTTTTCATCAAAACGACTCCAGTTATATTCTAAAATAGTTATTTATTTACATGAATCAGTTTGATTTGAAAAAATAAGTAGGTAAAGCTCTGAAAACTCACTCCAAAGTCTCCTGTGAATCAGAACATCAAAACTAGTGGACAGAATTTTGCTGAATCCTTCATCAGAAACGGTGAGAGCGAGAGAACATCCCTATAAAAGTTATGATTTGATATTCACAAGTAATCCAGTCAGAAACCGATCAGAAAAGAGAGAGGGAGAGAGAGCCTGAGCGCGTTCCCATGACTCAAAAAGAAAAGCACCGGCAGTTTCCCGATGTCACGCGAGCAGAGTTTTTACTCTGTTGTATCGACTTCAACCTGCCGTTACTCCCAAAGTACTGAACAGATCTTAATGAGAGAAATTTCTTTGGAAAGCAGAGATTATAAGCTTTTTAATGATGGTATTCACGATAGAAAATATTCAAGAGTTAAGCAATGACAGATTTGGAAACTTAGATGAGCGTCTGGATGGACAATTTTCACAGCACGGCCAGCGAGCGTCTGATACGCCCATTATTAGCTTCTTAGACATGATTTAAAACGACCTCGAATATAATAAAACTTCAGCTAGAAAGCTTTCTGCTAATCATACTGCACAAAACAACCAAATCATGCACGATTAATGCGCCGTACGTTTCTCCAAACAATCTACTGAGTACTATATAGAGAGAGCGTAATTACAAAGTTTTTATTCTCAAGCGAATAATACAAGAATAAAATTGTAGTTAAAGTTTAAACTTTGCAACAGAAGGTGTAACTACCGCTGGTTTCAATAAAATCCCGTCCACGCTTCAAACTGATGTCATGACTCTTTCTTTATTTATTTTCTTTGCTCGTCATGAAACACCGTGAAAACTGGCAAACGACAAAGAAAGCCACAAGCCACTCATTATATACTACCAAAGATACAAAAATATATTTAAAAAAACACAATATAATTCAAAGCAATTACCGCGTACGCCTTGTACCGGCGGTAGAATTCCATGGAGCGCTAAAACGCCGAGCGTGTCCATTCACTCAAGTCATTTACCTGACACTAAGGCCCAATCCCAATTCTAATTTCTACCCCTACCCCTCCCCCTTCCCCTTGGCCCTTCCCCTTGAAACTGAGCTACAAGGGATAGGGCTTGAAATTCAACCCCTACATATTGGGATAGCCCTTCAACGATCGCATACGTCATCGCGTACCTCCGTCAGCGTTTACGTTAGCAAAACGCGACCAAATGCGTCATTGGCTGCGACCAGCCGCTACAGTCAGAGCCAGAACCAGAAATCTCTGCTGGCAGGGTGTGATTTGTTAACTAACACCACTGAATGGGATATCTTTGGCGCTTCGTGCACCACATCCGACAGAATGAGGTGTCCGAACACTCATGTAAACAATAAAAGCGAGAATAACAGAACAAAACGTACGCAGTCAAGCAACCGAAAACAATACTCACTCCCAAAGCTTTTTAGCAGCAGCTTGGATTTCAGAAATCGCTGCTCATTCTCAGCTCGAAAGCGAATCAAGCGGCGTGTTTCCTCTGGATAACAACTTAAAACACGTAAATAATGGAGAAAATACATTTATGACAATCTTTCGCCGCGGGAACCGCCATCTTTCTGAAATCCGCATGAAATCTCGCTGAAATCCGCATGGCATTGTGGGAAATCACTCAAACCCCTTCGTTCGGAGTCAGCTCCAGGAAAATCTCCGTTTGGAGGGGTACAGAAGCCCTACCCCTTCCCCTACCCCTCCGCGTTAACTGGGATTGGGATACCCCTACCCCTTCACATGAACGCGCAAAATGGAGGGGAAGGGCCAAGGGGTTGGTCCAAGGGGTGAAATGGGATTCGGCCTAACACTTCCAGGTTAAATCAGGTCAACTCAGGTCACATGACATACATAGTTCACCGGGAGATGCAACATAAAAATAAAATTAACAAACCAAGGAGAAAATACATTCGTATCAACCTACACAATAAAATAATCGTACACAAAAAAACCGAAATCACAACAGAACTTTATCTCCCTTAAGGTCAATGTTCAAAAAATGGTCACATACTCCCCTCCCATACAGCCCATCAGCGCCAGCTACAGAAGGAATGGAAAGACCTGTGTGGATAGAAATGCACCGGAAAGAGATCCGATAAGATCCTCCTCAAGATCATCTCCATCCCAGATCGAACTCTCGCAACTGACTTGTATGAACCCATGAACCAGAGTGTTAAATAGGAGCTGTATTTTCTGCCACGTTGGACCCCCGGGCTGGTAAACTCACCCCGAGGTGTTCTACACTAATTCACTTTGTGGGAATGAGTTCCTGAAAGTGCCTTCACGCTCCAGCTTTTGGTCTGTTTGAGCTGTTGGTTCTGCTTGCTGATGGAAACACTGGTTCCTGAACTCGAGTGCGCACTCGGGGACCAAACCACCGTCCTCCACGCTACGGTTCGCATGAACTCCGGGGCGGTTTGTATTTGGTGTGAAAGCTGTCCAATCTAAAACCCGGAAGTAAATGCTGTCGTTGACGTGTAATTTGTTTGACAGGTCGTACAGTCACAAGCAGTAAAGGTGCGTTATGGTTGATGGAGGCCGTTCCTTGTTTGTTAGAAATTTGGGTGGAAGAACATGTTAAAGTAGCTCATCGAAGGGTGTATTCAGACCAGGATAGTTCGATAGTTCACTTGCTTTGGTCTGAACCAAATATTTTTTCATTTTGGTGCGGTTCGCTTTCACACTACATTTTAGTAAGCGGACCAAAATCTGTCAACAAAGCCACGCGCCCTGAGGTCGTTCAGCTATTGGTCAGAGACGACACGCGCACAAAGCGTTAAGTTCAAAAGTAGTCACGGAGGCTAGCGCTGATGAGCGCACATCATGTGACAGTTCTGGCTCTTCACGCAAGTCGCTAGTACCGCCACTTTTTTTGAAAGAATGTCCCTGATTTTAATGTAGGTCTGACGGAGTTTCTTCACTTTTAGCCGACATTGTTCTGGGGAGCGCGTGAACCCCTTCTCCTTCATTTTCTCACTGAATACACCAAACACGTCGGCATTTTTGTGTGTTCTCTCCAAAAGCTCAGATATGTGGACGTCTGCCCATATATCCACAAGGGTGCGCGTTTCTTCCTCGGCCCACGTTTGGCCCCTACTCATTTTTTGTACTCCGTAGTCTAGCCTACCACTGGTCTGAATGACTGAACGACTGTTGTAAGGTTCCCTTGACAACCGAAACAGTGTTTGCACTTTGCGGTGGAGTGTCAAGACTCTGTTTCCCATAATGCTCGACAAACGACGGAAGCTCCCGAGGTACAAAAAAGCAAAACTGTCGGATTAGGTCCGGTCTGCTTTCACACCTCCAAAAGGTCCGCACCAGGGTTCCTTTGGTCCGGACCGAGTCCGACCTTGCAGCTCGGTCTCGGTCCGCTTGTTTGGTCCGGACCAGAGTTCGGTGGTTTGTATTCAGACCAACCCAAAAGGTCCGGACCAAGGGAAATTTGGTTCGTTTGGTCCGGACCAAACAGCGTAGGTGTGAATACGCCCTAAATCTAATCTAAAACCGCTAGCAGCACTCTGACAGCAGGACACGTTTATGGCACGGTGAAAATGCTGGGCACGGCTGTTTTGGTGTTGACGCCATATTAAGAAGATGAATGGGGGGGGATGCATTGTGTGGTTTTCCATGTTGAACAGAAAAAGAACGGCAATTTCTTTTGCGTTTTTGCCGAGAGACATTGGTTAAAAAAAAAAAAAAACAATGTTTAGACAGAGATTGGGGGGAGAGACAGACAGAGAAATGGAGGGAGAGACAGCTGGATGGGGAGAGAGAGATGGACGGACAGACAGAGAGGGAGAAACACAGACTGATGGGCAGAGAGGGAGAGACAGATGGACAGACAGCGAGAGAGACTCTGACATTGAGACAGAGGGAGGGGGCAGACAGGTGTAGAGAGAGACAGACTGATACAGGGAGCGAGAGAGAGAGAAACAGATGAAGAGACTGATGGATAGACAGAGAGAGGGACTGATGGCGAGACAGCGAACAAAATATCAACTCCATAAACTTTTAAATATTGATGTTGCCGTGAAATCTGGGTTACACTGCTACCAACCATGCAGTGAGGAATTTTAGTTAAACACAACATAATCAGATTTATTTGACATTTTTAATTTTAATCTGTTCAGTCCGCAATCAACTTTTCTTTGTGCGTCGAAGATTTTCTTGTTGCTAATATTGGCAGCTCGACACGGTTCCTTGTGTGTGTGTTGGTAATAAACTGACGGTTTCTCTCCGTCCTGTCTGCTCTGGATATTAATTACTGGATTTGGAACCCTGTCAGATCTCTCTAACTGTCGTCCTTTTGTCTCCATCAGGCCCGTTCCCCCTGACCGAAGGAACCCCTGTTCGGAGCAGCAGGTCAGGCAGAGACGACTCTCTCTTGTCCCCTCGGCCTGGCTCGTGCGCCCCCAGTGTTGCTGACTTCCCTCCTCCATCTGTCACCTCCTCTCCCACTGATACGCTCTGCCCGCCCCAGAACAAAACCCCGCTCTCCGTCCCCGTCGTGACCACGCTCAGCTCTGAGAGGCGTGCCAAACGGCGCCTAGACACGAGTGAGACGACAGCGGGGGAAGACGAGAGCGATGGAGTGTCGGAGCTCTATTTGGACTGTAAGAGGAGTCGGGGGTCTGCGAGCGCTTTCTGCCCATCAACAGTGGAAAGAACGGAACAGAAGGAGGAGAGGATCAGCTCGTCTGTGCAGGCTGATAAGGAGAACAGCTCGCCGCTGAAAGCTGACTGGCTTTCCGCGATGAGCCGAAAACTGAAGCAATCTCAAAGCGGAGCTACGTTCTCGAAAAGCCCTAATGCTGGAAAGAGACAAGACTCGAGGACACAGTCCCTCTCTGTAAGTCACAATAAATAACGATGTATGATATAATAATCATTTAACATCACAGTATCGGCTTTACTTTTTCAACAACGATGACCTTAAATGCCATGGAAAAAATGGAAACTCTTGAATTTCAAATATGACCTTGCATGAAATTTGACTTTTTCCAGTACATCGGTTTTGCCTTTTTGTAGCTGGTCTTCACTTAGTGTTTTAAAAACCCCTAAATAAGAGCTGTCCCAACCAATTCACTTCATAAGTCACATAATTAGTTGATTAAGATCCACCTGTGTGCAAATCAAAGTGTCACATGATGTCTGTATAAATCAACCTGTTCTGGAAGGACCCTGACTCTGCAACACTACTAAGCAAGCAACATGAAAACCAAGGAGCCTCCAAACAGGTCAGAGACAAAGTTGTGGAGAAGTATAGATCAGGGTTGGGTTATAAAAAATATCCCAGGGAGCACCATTAAATCCATTATAGCAAAATGGAAAGAATATGGCACCACTACAAACCTGACGAGAAGGCCCCGCCCACCAAAACTCACAGACCGGGCAAGGAGGGCATTAATCAGAGATGCAACAAAGACACCAAAGAGAACACTGAAGGAGCTGCAAAGATCCACAGCGGAGATGGGAGTATCTGTCCATAGGACCACTTTAAGCCGTACACTCCACAGAGTGGGGCTTTATGGAAGAGTGGCCAGAAAAAAGACATTGCTTAAAGAAAACACGTTTGGAGTTTGACCAACAGCATGTGGCAGACTCCCCAAACACATGGAAGAAGATTCTCTGGTCAAATGAGAGTCAAATTGATCTTTTTGGCCATCATGGGAAACACCATGTGTGGCACAAACCCAACACCCTGAGAACACCATTCCTACAGTGAAGCATGGTGGTGGCAGCATCATGCTGTGGGGATATTTTTCATCTGCAGGGACAGGAAAGCTGGTCAGGACTGAAGGAAAGATGGATGGCACCAAATACAGGGCAATTCTGGAGGAAAACCTGTTTGAGTCGGCCAGAGGTTTGAGACTGGGACGAAGGTTCACGTTCCAGCAGGACAATGACCCTAAACATACTGCTAAAGCTACACTGGAGTGGTTTAAAGGGAAACATATATTTAAATGTCTTGGAATGGCCTAATCAAAGCCCAGACCTCAATCTGATTGAGAATCTGTGGCATAACTTGAAGATTGCCGTACACCAACACAACCCATCTAACTTGAAGGAGTTGGAGCAGTTTTGCCTTGAGGAACGGGCAAAAATCCCAGTGGCTAGATGTGCTAAGCTAATAGAGACATACCCCAAGAGACTTGCAGGAAAAGGGTGGCTCGAGAAAGTATTGACTTTTGGGGGGGTGAATACCTATGCACACTCCAGATTTCTGTTTTTTCATCTTAATTATTGTTTGTGTCACAATAAACCAATGTGCACCTTTAAAGCGGTAGGCATGTTGTGTAAATCAAATGGTGCTAACCCTCCAAAAATCCATTTTAATTCCAGCTCGTAATGCGACAAAACAGGACAAACGCCAAGGGGGATGAATACTTTGGCAAGACACTGTATCTCCTCTGTCTTTCTGATTAAAGGACACACAGACTCTTATGGTGATGATACACGGGGCAACTTTTTGGGCAATGTTGCCGAGCAATGTTGCTGGGCAATTGCGTTTTGACTCTTTTCTATTGAGATTGGGCAACATTGTTTCTTTCTGAATGGTTTTGATAATCTCTGGCAACTTTTTGAGATAAGCCAATCAGAACGCGAGTATCGAGTCATGTGACCTCCGGTGAGGTTCGGATCAGAAATTTCAAACAAATATGGCGGCCGCTCAGTGTCAGTGGAGTGAAGAGATGGAGAGACTCCTCATCTGTTTTTACGCCGGTAAGTTGTTATTTTAATATTCTATATGGAGGAATTGACCTCACCAAAGCTCTAAAAAACAACAGACAGCTTGATTAAATGGTCACAGCAAAAATTAAGACATCGTTTTTGTTTTTTTGTTTTTTTAAGCAGCTAACTGTAAACTGCCGTTGCTAACTGTTGTTGCCCATTGTTAGTTGCCCTGAAAAGTTGCCCTGTGTCTCAGCTAGTTGCCCGTTCCCAGCAACATTGCTCGGCAACATTGCCCAAAAAGTTGCCCCGTGTATCATCACCATTAGAGAGACGGCCGTCTTTAATTCCGTCTTCCCTCCATCCATCCAAACAGCAGTGTCCCCAACCCAACGCCTCTATTCTCTGTTGTTTCATCAGACGTGTTTGAGGTTAACTCGTGTTCTTTCTCTTGCTCCGGCGTAGGTACTGAGCTCTCAGCAGTCTGGAAAGAAGTCCTCATCCCCACAGGCGAAGAGAATTTCCTCTCCAGCTTCGATGAAAAAGATTTCTGCGTATTTTCAGAAAACAGCACAAGACTGATGCTCATGCACGTTCACTTTCTTGGGGAAATCTGACCAAGGCTCGGACTTTCCTGCTCCTGGAAGGGGTTCATAGAAGAGGGAAGAAAACTACACTAAGTTTTTAAAAGAAATATCCAACACGGTGTTATACTGTACAAATTTTACCCTCCATCTTTTGTCTTTTTAGTAAGATGTATTTTAGAGGGATTTTTTTTATGCAAATGGACATTCTATTTGAGAAATGTATACGCGTGTGTGTATATACGAGACTGTACATTTAACTTTTACCTTTGCTAAAATCATTTTGCAAAGCTGTTATTAACGGAGTGTTCACATAAGTGTGTGTGGTCAGCTTTGTAAGGCATGCTTTTATATTGTTTGTTTTTCTTTAAGAAGATGTATTTGGTTTGTTCTTCCAGTTCTCTTAACTGTTGGATTCTGTCTTGGTGTGACCTGGTGATTAAATACAGACTCTCTGGTTGGTAAAGTCTGAGCTGTTCTACTACGTTTCTTGAGACTCATGACCGGAATATCTCCATGTGAAACTTCCTTGACGTGCAGCAATGAGTTTTCCAAAGCGTACTAAGTCCAGAGGTGGACAGTACCGAAGTACACTTACTACTTAAATGAAACGTGATTGGTTTTTCCGCAGGTGACGCTGAGACAGTCGATCAGTAATCACTAGTCACGTCACATCCACAGACTGTATAAAATCAAGTTCATTCATTTCTCAGCAGCGTTATTTAACACGATCAGTTGATGGCAGAACGGAAGGACACGGTTCTTCTGGAGAATGCACATGCGCCCATGAACCCATGTTTCAGTTTTCTGAAAGGATTAAAGATTTGTTTCGTTTTAAATCTTTGCTTTGTTTGCCAAAAACAAACCACATCACGGCCGACAAAAACTCGCCGTCCAACCTGCGGAAGCATATTGAGGTGTATATAAACGTTTTATTCCAAGAGAAAGCTTGGAACGAAGTTGTCTGTGCTTTTCGAGCCAGCGATAACGTAGCTAACCAGACTGCATAGTCACATGACTTTCTATGGATTTGCCCGCTAAATTGCTACAGCCTTGTCCACGGCTAACATTACCACACAGCTAGTCAGCATATAAAAACGGAGTCACTCTAACATGAATAATCTTACCTTTAGCGTAATCTTGCCAAATTAACGATGTAGAAATCGTTCTTTTCTAGTAGCGTTAGCTACCCAATATGATTTCGAGTTTGAAAAGTGTTTGCTAGCATGTCAGGTGAAGCTTCAGCTCTACAGGTTTTACAAACTAGTCAGTAATTCCAGTAAGTTGCTTCAGAGGCGTTAGGTTTTGTAAGTGTTGTGGCAATAATACATCAGTGTGTTGATAGAAAATTATGGAATCAATTTTGTGCCAAAATGTTCATTCAATACTTTTGAAATATCAAACAAAAACGACAAATCAAAATACCAAAAAAAAAAGTCAATTTTTTTTAGACTGGCAAATAAATTATTCGTGTAATCGTGCAAAATATCAGTCTATTACTCTTCAGAAACCTTTTATTTTTGTTCCACGTCTTTCTCAGTTTTGCTTGACGTAATTTATTTTGGTTGCGATTCCAGCTTTCTCGTTTGCGCTGCCTGACTTTTTGCTTGCAGTTTTGGCACAAACTTCACGTGTGGGCGGGCTGTCCAGGAATGCATTCCCATTGGCTAACTTGTGTTTGACCGACAGCTACGCTCAGCCATTCCCTACTCGGATTCTGGCGGACTGTTTGACGAGTGACCGATCCATTGACGGTAAACAAGGATCGAGTGGACTTCAGTGGCGACTATGATATTGAAATAATTCAACAAAGTGTAAGTACGGGACAAATGTGTTGCAGTAGTGTACATTATGCAGGTGTTTCGTGGCAAGTCAAATGTTAGCCTTAGCTCCACTACCCAATATAATAGCTGTCTTGCTAACGTTAAACACGCCTGCATAATGTGTACTACTGCAACACATACAACACATTTGTCCCGCACTTACACTTTGTTGAATTAATTCAATATCATAGTCACCACTGAAGTCCACTCGATCCTTGTTTACCGTCAATGGATCGGTCACTCGTCAAACAGTCCGCCAGAATCCGAGTAGGGAATGGCTGAGCGTAGCTGTCGGTCAAACACAAGTTAGCCAATGGGAATGCATTCCTGGACAGCCCGCCCACACGTGAAATTTGTGCCAAAACTGCAAGCAAAAAGTCAGGGAGCGCAAACGAGAAAGCTGGAATCGCAACCAAAATAAATTACGACAAAGAGAAAGACGCGGAACAAAAACAAAAGGTTTCTGAAGAGTAATAGACTGATATTTTGCACGATTACACGAATAATTTGTTTGGCAGTCTAAAAAAATTGACTTTTTTTTGTATTTTGATTTGTCGTTTTTGTTTGATATTTCAAAAGTATTGTATGAACATTTTGGCACAAAATTGATTCCATAGAAAATATGCTTACGGTAAGTATTTTTCAAAGCAATTACTTCAGTACTTGAGTAAAAATTTGACTGGAGAACTTTGACTTGTATAAGAGTAACATTTAACCAGTGGGATCTGGACTTTGACTTGAGTAATAAACTTGGGTACAGTATAAACAAGTGTTTTCTCAACCACTTTGCCGCAGCCCATTAGTGGGCCCTGAAGCGCCATCTAGTGGGACGTAAAATTGTTTCAAGTTTGAAGCCGAATACTAAATAGTTCAGGATGTCATAGTGTCCCAATTCCGGTAGCTGGTTGGCCGTATACCTTTCAAGTGGAATAAATACATTTGTGGGTAAATTAAGAAGAACAAGCCTTGATTTGGGGCGGCACGGTGGTGTAGTGGTTAGCGCTGTCACCTCACAGCAAGAAGGTCCGGGTTCGAGCCCTGTGGCCGGCGAGGGCCTTTCTGTGCGGAGTTTGCATGTTCTCCCCGTGTCCACATGGGTTTCCTCCGGGTGCTCTGGTTTCCCCCACAGTCCAAAGACATGCAGGTTAGGTTAACTGGTGACTCTAAATTGACCGTAGGTGTGAATGGTTGTCTGTGTCTATGTGTCAGCCCTGTGATGACCTGGCGACTTGTCCAGGGTGTACCCCGCCTTTCGCCCGTAGTCAGCTGGGATAGGCTCCAGCTTGCCTGCGACCCTGTAGAAGGATAAAGCAGCTACAGATAATGAGATGGAGCCTTGATTTTGTCACATTTCTCTCTCGCACACAGAGAGAGCAGAGCGAGAGAGAGAGACACACAGAGTGCAGTGGGCTAAATAAATAAATATTTGTGGGTAAATTTTATGGATCTGTGATGCCTTCTGGAAGAGAAGAGCAGGGAGGATTGAGAATCGAGCGGCTGCGGTTTATTTACACCCAATACTAAAACTCGTAGCAGCCATCTCAAAGACGTACAAAAAGCCCAGAAACTCCTATTTACCCAGACAAAAACGATACAGGGTTTGTCTTGTGTCCTGATCCTCAGATCTTTAACCCAGCCACATATAAAAAGTTGTTCTCCTCCATGCTCTTCCAGGTTTTCATCTGTGTGTCCGTGTAGAACGATGTCTGCACTGCAGCACCAGGTAGGCTGAGACGTCGAGGAACTCAACAGATGGATAATTTTCCAAATCGATGAGTGAATAACTTTTTATTTAATCATAAGTTGATCAGCAGAGCTAGTGGGGTCATGTATGTACAGATACAAATAATTCCGAATACAAAAGACTAAAAATATACACAATCTTTAAAAAAAAAAGCTTAAAATCTGTTGATTTATCTGTTAATTATCTTCACAAGAAGTTAATAGTCTGCATAACTCTTGTCTTTGTATTTAGTTCCAGCTACAATAGGATCGAAACGTATTCTACTAATGTCAAATTTAGATACTAAATTTTTCTTTCATAGGAAAAATCCTTCTTTGTTAGTGTGTAAGGATCTAATCCCATTGAGTGGTTTCTATATCCACTTCTTTTGAGTGGACTTCTTAGTTTTAATAACTTGCTTGTTTGCTGAACACAAACATGGCAATAAGTTCTTGTGTTAATGGACCAGACTCCACTTTTGGATCATTAATCCCTTTTGACTGAGAATGCCCTGCCTGCATGCATGGGTTAGGCTTCTGGCACATCCATACAGTTTTAAATACAATACCTACAGTTAAAAGTTTGTTTTTCTTGCATTTATTTAATTCCTGGGCTCCCATCTGTAACAGGCTGTGATGTCGCATCCCATTAATGCACTTTACAACAGATTATTAGACTCTGATGGAATAAATGAGCCAAAATACCTGGGGATCTTTTGTAATGGGCCCCGACTCGTTACAAGTATGAATAGGTGGGCCTTGAAGCAGAAAAAGTTGAGAACCCCTGGTATAAACATGTCTTCACAATTTACAGGTCTCACTGATACAGAACAGCCAGGAACTGCTTATTTGGTGATGGAATCTATATCAGAGTGTCTATGTATCTGGACAGGTCTTATACTATACACACAGCTTCTTTTTTTTTTATCCACCCCACCCCGTTGGTGGGGGGTATATCGGAATCACCCTGTCTGTCCATGTATCTTGTAAGCACAACACCTCCTAAACGGTTTGATGGATTTTGATGAAACCTTTACACAGTTGCAGTATACCACCTGAAGATGTGCAAGAAGGAAAATAATCCCAAACCAAGGTCTTAAAGATACTTATTTTCTTACACACAGTGGATCTAAAAAAAGTGTACACACCCTGTTAAAATGATTGGTTTTTCTGATGTAAGAAAATGAGACCATGATAAATAATTTCAAAACTTTTCCCACCTTTAATCTATAACCTATAATCTGTACAACTCAACTGAAAAACAAATAAAACTGTTAGGGGGGAAAAAAATAAAAAACGTACAGTAAGCTGGTTGAATAAGTGTGCACACCCTTAAACTAATACTTTGTTGAAGCACCTTTTGATTTAATTACAGCATTCAGTCTTTTTGGGTTCACGCCTGCCATCAATTAAAATGACTCTGATTAACCCCAAATAAAGTTCAGACATTTACTCAGTTGCATCCTCCAGCAAAAGCCAGGGTTCACAGAGGGCTTACAAAGCATCAAAGGGATCTCATTGTTGAAAGGTATCAGTCAGGAAAAGGGGACAAAAACATTTCCACGGCATTAGATATACCATGGAGCACAGTGAAGACCGTCATCAAGAAGTGGAGAGAATATGGGACAACAGTGACATTACCGAGAACTGGACGTCCCTCCAAAATTGATGAAAAGACAAGATGAAAACTGGTCAGGGAGGCTGCCGAGAGGCCTACAGCAACACTGAAGGAGCTGCAGGGATTTCTGGCAAGTACTGGTTGTGTACTACATGTGACAACAATCTCCTGTATTCTCCATATGTCTGGACTATGAGGTAGGGTCAAAGAAACACATCCAGGCCCGGCTAAATTTTGCAAAAAAAACATCAACTCTCCCAAAAGCATGTGGGAAAATGTGTCATGGTCTGATGAAACCAAGGTTGAACTTTTTGGCCACAATTCCAAAAGGTATGTTTGGTGCAAAAGAAGAAGAAGAGAGGGTCCCATATACGATTCGTACATTGGGGGAATGCCTGTTAGAGAGCGCACTCATCCTGGGCCGTCGGCATAGTGAGGTAGGGTGGCCAGTTCCTTTCCTCGCCGCCTTTCTTCCCCCAGTGTTTCCACCAGGTCCCCATTCACTGCTGGGTGGACAGGGAGCGAGCCCCAGATCCCCGTCGAGCCGAGGCTCGAACCGGGGACCATTCGCTTAGTGGTCAAGCGCTCTAACCACTTGGCCACTTCGCCTCCTTGGTGCAAAAACAACACTGCGAATCACCAAAAGAACACCATACCCACGGTGAAGCACGGTGGTGGCAGCATCATGTTTTGGGGTTGTTTTTCTTCAGCTGGAACAGGGGCTTTAGGGTGGAGGGAATTATGAACAGTTCTAAATACCAGTCAATTTTGGCCTAAAACCTTCAGGTGTCTGCTAGAAAGCTGAAGATGAAGAGGAATTTCATCTTTCAGCATGACAATGACCCCAAGCACACATCGAAATCAACAAAAGAATGGCTTCACCAGAAGAAAATTAAAGTTTTGGAATGGCCCAACCAGAGCCCAGACCTAAATCCAATTGAAAATCTGTGGGGTGACCTGAAGACGGCTGTGCACAAAAGACGCCCTCGCAATCTGACAGATTTGGAGCACTTTTTCAAGGAAGAGTGGACAAATATTGCCAAGTCTAGATGTGGCAGGCTGATAGACTCCGACCCAAAAAGACTGAATGCTGTAATTAAATCAAAAGGTGCTTCAACAAAGTATTAGTTTAAGGGTGTGTACACTTATGCAACCTGCTTATTGTATGTTTATTTTTTTGTTTTTGGTTTCCCCCCCAAACAGATTTGTTTGTTTTTCAATTGAGTTGTACAGGTTATAGGTCACATTAAAGGTGGGAAAAGTTTTGAAATTATTTATCGTGGTCTGATTTTTTTTTTTAAAATCAGAAAAACCTATCATTTTAATGGGGTCTGTAGACTTTTTATATCCACTGTATGTCATTATCTGGTGATGTGGCTGGTGTTCCGCCTTATGAAATCGTACCAAATGGGTTTAGACCCCATATAGTATTGAGATGAATGACTAATAGGAATTTGAATCATGGTGTTGCAGGGGTATTGTTTTTTTTTTTTTTTAAGTTTACATCCAGTTCCAGTTGACTAATTTGGTTGTGAGCAGGGGGTCACTAGTGAAACGGGGGTCACTGGCTCACTTTGTATCACCAGTGTTGATTTTGTTTCTTTGCGTTTGCTGCTTGAAAGTTAGAAACGGTCTATTTTTCTTTCACTCATATTCAGTAGGGTGGCACGATGGTGCAGTGGTTAGCACTGTTGCCTCACAGCAAGAAGGTTCTAGGTTTGAGCCCAGTGGCTGATGGGAAGGAGGGAGGGGCCTTTCTGTGCGGCGTTTGCATGTTCTCCCCGTGTCTGTTTGGATGGGTTTCCTCCGGGTGCTCCGGTTTCCCCTACAATCCAAAGACACACAGGTTAGGTTAATTGGTGACTCTAAATTGTCTGTGTGCGAGGAGAAAACCTCTGTAATAATCCAGTAGAAGGCAACGACTAGTGTAATTCGTTCCTTGTAGCTCTGATGGATGTCAGAGTGGCCATGTCACTGTAGTGACATGCCAAAGAGAGATTCCATAATTGTTTCATCCTGGTCAGGGTCACAGTGGATCCCAGCAACACTGAGCATGAGTGTGCGAGTGTGTGTGTGTGTGTGTGTGTATACAGTATGGATGGGACGCCCATCTATCTTTGGGCACAATTCACCCATGGGGCAATTTAGAGACACCAATCCCCCTGTTTTTCACATGGACACAGCAAGAACATTTGAAACGCCACACCACCGACAACAACCAGAGCTCATGATCAAACCATGGACCTTGGGATTGTGAGGCAGCAGTGCCATCCTTCCTAATCACGTTGCTGTGATATGGTCAGAGAAGTTCTACTATTTCTTGGCCATGTGGGCTGGATGGTTGATGAACATCTCTGGTTGTTAGGAGGTCCATATGTAGGAGATTTTCAACAAACAAGACAATGGCCAATGTTTATTTTAAGTAAAGGCTTTCTTCGTTAAAATTGTGATTTGGGTTTGTAGCACCAGGGGGCGACACATGCGCTCATATCTCTTGGGTACCTGTTGATCTTGAAACAGTAACTGGAGTTTTAATATCACTCAGTCCTGTGTATAAAATGAACAACATGCTGGTAAGTCTGCACAACACATCAACATGGCATTAAAGTGTATGTAATGCCTTATTGTAATGCCTTAAAGTGAATATATATCATTAGTAACAACCAAAATTAATTAATAAAGCAGGGGAGAAATAATATTAACTCATCTCATTATCTCTAGCCGCTTTATCCTGTTCTACAGGGTCGCAGGCAAGCTGGAGCCTATCCCAGCTGACTACGGGCGAAAGGCGGGGTACACCCTGGACAAGTCGCCAGGTCATCACAGGGCTGACTCATAGACACAGACAACCATTCACACTCACATTCACACCTACGGTCAATTTAGAGTCACCAGTTAACCTAACCTGCATGTCTTTGGACTGTGGGGGAAACCGGAGCACCCGGAGGAAACCCATGTGGACACGGGGAGAACATGCAAACTCCGCACAGAAAGGCCCTCGCCGGCCACGGGGCTCGAACCCGGATCTTCTTGCTGTGAGGCGGCAGCGCTAACCACTACACCACCGTGCCACCCCATAATATTAATTATTTGTTATTTTATTATCAAGTACAATAGTATCGATAAATCGTGGCTTCCGGATCCCAGAAAAAGGCAGCCTTACCTCAGGGCTAATCTCGCATGACGTCACACGTGGAACCCCGGTTATCTGGGCCATTTCGGTTCATCTGACTCCATACTTGTTTACTCGCTGAAATTGGATATTGTTGATGGAATCTTACAAAAATAACAATGGGAAAGTGCTGCGTTGTGGTTGGATGTTCAAATCCATATACAACAGGACATTCAGTTCATGAATTTCCGAGAAATGACACTAATCTAAAGCGACAGTGGGTGAGGTTTGTGCAAACAAAGCGAGCAGATTTCATATCGCCTACTAATAATAAATCTGATTCATCAAGTGTTCATCACCACCAGAACGACCACATGGGAATTATCAGAGCAAAAAAAGAAACACATTGATTTAAAAAATGCCATTTCATCTGACATTTGGACAGTTCGTTGATTCCCTTATTATTGCCCACTTCATATTCTCTTTCATTAATTACACTGAATAAGTCTATGTTTTAAAGATTATATTTCTGCCTTTATTGAGGCACATGTAAATATTTTCCCTATACTGTATTTTGCAGCAGTCAGCTTAGAATAAAAATCCACAAACCAATCCATGTTTCCGATTCTCTCTGGCTGGTGGTGCGCTATCGGCGGTGAGCGGGACTGTCGTGAACTGACTGAACTGCCATCTGTTTCTTGTCTTGGGGACTCGAAAAGATAACCATTTACTCCAGAATATCCTTGATAATCATCTGCCCCTTCGTCTGACATATAAGAATCCCAATCACTATCAGAATTCTCTCCAAAACGTGATTCCATTTCGAGACTGATCTAACCACTGCTGAGCACGGGAACAAAATCGATACTTAGATTGTTGCACTTGTGACGTCACGCACCCCTTAGGGATCTTCCAGTTCAGTCTTGGCAGATTCCGTGAAAATCGGCCGATTTTATTGATTTTCCATTAATTTATGGCCTTTTGGATCAGCTATGGTTTGAAAACACATGGTCCATCAACATAATGATTGTTGGGGTTTAGAGACATTACATACACTTTAATGAGCTACAACCACACAGCATGCTGGGACTTGGAGTTTCTAAACAGGAAGCTGCAGTCAAATTACAGTCAAACAAAAACTGAAGAAGCTTTTCGGGATATTCCAGCAACTGTTCAAAGATTGTTGACAGACCATGATTTTAATTCTTGTCAGATATGGAAAATGTCTAACTCCTCGACTAAACCCTCAACAAGAAGGTCTTTCAAGATGAAATCTTGTCATTCGCTTTGTATAGAGGGGTTTTTTCATCTCATCTCATCTCATTATCTCTAGCCGCTTTATCCTGTTCTACAGGGTCGCAGGCAAGCTGGAGCCTATCCCAGCTGACTACGGGCGAAAGGCGGGGTACACCCTGGACAAGTCACCAGGTCATCACAGGGCTGACACATAGACACAGACAACCATTCACACTCACATTCACACCTACGCTCAATTTAGAGTCACCAGTTAACCTAACCTGCATGTCTTTGGACTGTGGGGGAAACCGGAGCACCCGGAGGAAACCCACGCGGACACGGAGAGAACATGCAAACTCCACACAGAAAGGCCCTCGCCGGCCACGGGGCTCGAACCCGGACCTTCTTGCTGTGAGGCGACAGCGTACCACTACACCACCGTGCCGCCCTAGATGGGTTTTTTTTGCTACAAAAATGCCATTTTACTCTACTACAGCTGCAGTATATTAGCTAGTGCTGAGCTAAAAGTACCCATGAAGAAACTGTAAGTATTTATTGACAGCAAAATATTGTTTTATTATTTTTACAGGTGAATAATGAGGCAATTTGAGCAGTGCATTGGTTTTCAGTAAAATACCAGAAACCGCAATGCATCGTGGGATATTCCATAGGTGCTAAAGAAGGCAACTGGACTCGCTTGAAATTCTTGAAGACGTTTCACCTCTCATCCGAAAGGCTTCTTCAGTTCTGACTGACTAGTAGGGAGTTCCAGGTATTTATCCTCTAGTGGACCAAAAGCAAACCTAAGGAGAGTCGTTGAGGTCACATGGGTCGTTGACCCTTTCAGTCATCCTGTAGGTGTTAGGGTCACTGGAGGCCCTAACACCTACGGTACAGGATGACTGAAAGGGTCAGTGTTCAATATCGTGGGATATTGAACATTTCGCCAGAGGGGAGGAGAATGGTAATAATTCTCCTTGTGTTGACCTTGAGTTTAACTTTATTTGGTAGTAAAATCTTGACTCCGTGCACAGGAGTTGGCCTATCGCTGGCCTATGGTGGTGTCACAGTGGTTCAGGCTTTGAGTTATAGGTTGTGTTCAAATCTTAGCAAAGCCAAACTGCCATGGCTGTGTCCTTGAACAAGACCCTTAACCTTCTGCTCAGGTGTATCCTGCCTCAAGCAAATGTTCTGGTTTATGTTTTATTTTCTATTATATTTATATTTACAAGCATTTTACTTGCAAATTAATAGTATATTACGTGTGTGTGTGTGTGTGTGTGTGTGTGTGTGTGTGTGTGTTATTCACTTCACCTCTCAGTGGGCATAATGTTATGGCTGATCGGTGTATATATATATATATATATATATATATATATATATATATATATATATATATTAGTGCCATCCACAATTATTGGCACCCCTTGTAAAGATTAGTAAAAAGGGTGAGGGGTTAAAAATCCACCTTTTGTTGAAGTCGCTTCATCTAGCACTGAAAAAATAAGGAATATCCTACCTTTAACCCCGTCAAGGGGCGCCAATAATCGTGGAAGGCACTGTATGTTGTCAGTAAATGTTTTACAGTGTGTTAATTTACCACAGATGACTGGAATTGTTTGACTTTTGCTTTTTTTTAGAAGAAGAAGAAGAAGCCAAGCCAAGAGGCCTTTATTTGTCACATGTACACTCAAGCACACAATGAAATTTAACCTCTGCATTTAACCCATCTGAAGCAGTGAACACACACAGATACCCAGAGCAGTGAGCAACTGTGCCACAGTGCCCAGGGAGCAGTTGGGGGTTGTTCAAGGGCACTTCAGGCCATGTTAGCCTAACCTGCAGGTCTTTGGAATATGAGGGAAACCACACAGACATGGGAAAAATATCCAAACTCCATACAGAATGGCCCCCGTCCACTGCTGGACTCGAACCCAGAACCTTCTTGCTGTGAGGTGACAGTGCAAACCACTACACCACCGTGCTGCCCATTAAAATAGTATAAGGAGCAGTAAACATTAATAAATGAACCAAAGTCAGTATATGCTGCGATTACCCTTTCTTGGGAAAAAAAAAAAACAGTCTGGGTGCAGTTTTATGAGGAAATGAGCTGTAGGTTTTACTGAGCATCTTGCAGAACCAACCACAGTACTTCTGGATACTTTGTCATACTCGCTTCTTCATTTTGCAGCAAAACCCAGTAGCCTTCATTACAGCTGATGCTTATATATATATTTTCGCAGTTTAACTGTATTCGGAAACACCTTCCTTAAAAAAAAAATTATGGCTCAAATGCAGTTCTTCCAACATTTTCATTCCTGCTATTTATGACTTTTAGTTATATAATATAATGAAGTGTACAATACAGTTCTGTGTTCAGTAGTTTTTCCAGAGAGGAAAGACAAGTTAAACCAGTGTCTGCTGTCCTCAGGGTTTCATCAGGGGAAAATGCAGAGCTGAACAAAGCAAAGCAAGTTCGAAAGGCAGTAAAATACACTGGTTCTTTGATTTGGAGGCGCCCTCAAGCATGGAAGGTGCAGCATTTTATACATATTTGTGCATGAATGGACAACATTTGCTTCCTGAATCCTTTATTGACTTCACTTTTGTCTTTAATTCACCCAGTCCCAGCGCACAGCATGGCTTTGTAAACTGTAAACTCAATTTTAACGAACAATTATTCAAAAACAAAAACAAGCAAAAATCAAATAAATAAAATAGACCAGTGACAATTATCGACAGTCCGTAATTATCGACACCTTTTCAGATTTACCAATAAAAAACAATTTTACAAAAGGTGAGTTTCAATTACAACAGTTATTATTGGTTAATTAATCAACCCAAAGACCCGCCTCGCCCTTTGATCTTGTCGTCTGATGACACAGCTCGTTACCTGAGATGGAATTTTTTTTAGTATGATCAGAAATTTTTCGGAAAACCCGGACGTTATCATCGCAGGTAAGCATAGTGGAAAGATCATGGCCATGTTTTTACTGATCGGATTCACCGATGTTTCATGATCTCTTCGTCGAAACCTACTTTGTTTCTTACGCTTTCATTCGCCATTTTGTATCTAAACGCGCATTTGAGAAGTCATGTGTATGAGGTGTCGATAATAGTGATCACTTTCACCGGTGTCCACCATTATCGACACGCTGTGGAATTAAGTGACATTTACAACTGTTATGGATCGATCTTTGGGTAACATTGTTGAAGTAGATGAAGTATTTTTTTTTAAATAATAATAAAAGTGCTGAGAATTATAAAAAATTTTTTTCCTGATTCATAACAGAATGGAATGTTTATAGAGTATTTGGAATCCTATTGCAATAAATAGAATTAGAACAGAATTAATACTTGAAATATTCAGATTTTTCGATTCCGTTCAGAAAAAAAAAATATATATTTGCAGTTTGTTGTAAATATCTACCACATATTACAATATCAGTAGACCAGTGGCGGCTGCTGGTTTTTAAAACAGGGGAAGCCCATTTTACGCATTCATCGTAAAACCTGTAGGCCGGATATCAAAGCATAGAAAAGTGTGCCCCATTAGCACAGTGAACTAGACAACCCTACCTAGTGGCAGAAAGTATTTTTGCTTGTACATTTCATGTTATAGTCTGGCTTGCCAGGCTAGTGCCTCATATCCTTAATCAAAAATATCAAACATCCAAAAATCACTGGCTATTCAACGAAGAGCCTTGAACCTCATACCCTGATATGCAACACAGAGTCTTTAACACAACACCCAGCTGTGCAACACATCCTTGAACATCTTCTGCAACACAGTCTGGAAATTCATAACCAGGTAGGCTATGCAACACACAGAACCTTGAATCTTATACCCAGGTATAACCTATAACACAGAGCCCACCATTCTCTTAACATTACTGAACAATATACACACTTCACATTCATGAACATGAACACTATTTATACACAAATTCTGCCCTTCGCTCCTTTTCCAGAAAATGGTCTGTGACCCTGTCATACCAGCTGGTTGTGCTTTCCAGAGACTTCACCAATTTCTGTTAGCAGCTAGCACTGCAGATCCCAATAAGGCTCAAGCTAGCCTACAACCAGATTGAACTACAAATGAAATAAACGAGTGAATTCACGAATAATCAAACTGATAGAATGGATGAAAGTTAACAGAGCACAACGAGTAATATTTACATTTATTTACAGAGTAATGTACAGAGACATCAATGAGAAGAACCGTTTATATGAAAAGAAATTCGGACAGCACTTTGGCACACGACTACACTTTCTCGACATCCGCTAGGGACTGACTGATCATACTTCCGTGTTCCTCGCCGATGTATCGCCCTCCTCATGTCTTTCAAACACTACCTCCAATAATCCTTTATCAGCCCGGCTTCTTGTCCCTCCCACTGTCTCGTTTAGTCCCAGAGAAGCCCGGCTTCCTTGGAAGTGACGATTTTGTTGATTTTAACCAATAACAACTAGCCGAAATTGGCTGTTCAGAGCCGTCTCGTAGACTGCAACGGATACCCGGCTGCCAGTCAGTGTTGCCAGATACTGCTGACGTTTTCCATCCCAAAATATATTCAAAACCCGCCAAAATGCACTTAAAACCGCCCAATCTGGCAACACTGCTGCCAGTCCATAGCGCCCATTGAAATAAGAAAGGTTACAGCCTGGCAGCAAAGGTGATTCTCGTAGCGAACTGCAAGTTCGTTAGACATCACTCAAATAAGTTACAGGATAGTTATGAACATAAATACAATCTTGGGCATATATTATGTTATGCAAGTTATTGTTTTAATGAGAATTCAACGTCGTAGACGCCGCAGTTTGGGGAGAGAATTTTAGGGGAAGCTCGGCTTCCCTTGTTGTCTCTGAGAAATCGCCCCTGCAGTAGACGGTTTATATTTTGGTTCGAGGAATGACATGCGACCTTTGACCTGGGTTTCCATGCGGTTATAATATCAATTCCCTGTTGATGTTTATTGGTAAGCTACAAAACTAGAAATTAAAACAAACAACAATGAATGATGAACAAAATGTGATCTACGAAAATACTTCGAAAGTGGAACGAAAAGATTTTCTGATGCAGGTTAAAACATCATCAGTTCATTTGTTTACAAACATTAGAATCACTTCCTTATTTACATAAACACCCACATCCATACAGTATATTTATATGAAAGATATTTTGTACCAAATATAAGTCTATGTAAAACAAATTTTAAATAAAAACTATGTTTTGTTAACTTAATACCACATCCTGATTATTATTATTATTATTATTATTATTATTTTTAAAATAAATAATCATCTGGATGTCGATAACTGTGGACAAAGGTGTCGATAATTAATTGTGCAACGATGTCACGTGATCTGATACACCAAGTAATCAAGTCATTTTTCCCAGTGGAAGTTGGAGTAATTATTCATGCACGATTCATGTACTGAAAGTCTTTTCTACTTTTGCAACAGCTAAAAGATCGTTAAGGTGTCGATAATTGTAGGTTATTACCAAAAATAAAAAATAAAAAAATTCCCTCAGTTGAAAGACGCTATTTTTTCGACACCATCTCACAGGTTGCGGCTGTATCCTAAATCTCTGCCTGTGCCCTACAGAAGTGCCCTACGATCCCATAGAAACAAACAGGTTTTACGTCTCACTTGACGTCTAACATGAAACAGCTGCTGGTTTGTGGAACACGACCAAGTAAGAATCTGATTGGTCGATGGTATTCCGAGCGTCTCGTTTGATTGGATGAACGCGCTGTCTGTCAAATCGCAGCAGCAGCGGAGTCCTGAGGCAGAAGGGCGGGCTGAAATGACTGTCATGTAGTGTAGAATGGACACTTTTAGTCCTGTATGTTGACTTTAAAGGTCAATTCTGGGTGAAACAGCACTCCATGACTGTCATATGAGGTCGGGTAAGATAGGCTGGTCTTTATTAGATACTGACGTGGCTGAGGGATAATCTGTAATATGTCTTTACACCAACTGCGTTTTAAAAATGTCCTAAATTGACGTGTGGGGAATATGAGTGAACCCGGTCCGGCCGCAGCGGGCTGCTTCTGTACAGCGACACTCCAAATGAGCGACTTTTACTTTGTTCATGGGCCACTAAACGGACTGGAAACCTGTGGATTACTTTCCGAAGTGTAGCCGAAGCCTGTGGGGCAAAAACTTTTCCTGCTAGTTGAAGTGAGCGCTGGTGATTCACAGTCAGTAAACAGTTTTCTGATGTGCGACTGTCGGGATAAAACTTCAACTCCGTTGCTAGGTTACATCAGACTTTAGGTTAGCTGTCGTTAGCTCCTGTGACAGAGAGAACATGTCGGCTGTGTCGGCGACAGAGAAAGTGGACGGGTTCACTCGGAGATCCGTAAAGAAGGCGCAGAAGCAGCGGAAATCCCCCAGCTCATCCCGCTTTCGGAGCCACGGTTGCTCCGGAGAGCTGTCCGCCCTGCCGCAGCTCAGAGCCAACATCCACGGTAAGAGGATCAGCACAGGACAGAGCTCATCTTAATGCTCAGACATGTCCGCCTTTATTTCTACTCTCTCTCTGTTCCGGGTGTTTGATTTGATTGATTTAAAAATAATTCTATAATGTTTATTTCCTTTAGGGTCAATTCTAATCTAAAGAATCACCATAAAACTAACAGGTCGGAGTTGGACAGCAGCCTCAAGGCCTTGCACTAATAATTTATGATAGGAAAACTCGGCTGCTGATTGGTCATCAAATCAACCAATCGACGTACAGTTTATGCTCACGAGCACGGATTGGACCAATCATAATGACAGTTTGTTTCTATGGCAGTGCACAAATTTTAACTTGGCTGCTGATTGGTCATCAAATCAACCAGTCGACGTACAGTTTATGCTCACGAGCACGGATTGAACCAATCATAACGACAGTTTGTTTCTATGGCAGCACACAAATTTTAACTTATGATAGGAAAACTCGGCTGCTGATTGGTCATCAAATCAACCAATCAACATACAGTTTATGCTCACGAGGACGGATTGGACCAATCATAACTTTCTTAGCTCGGCAGTCCGTTTCTATGGCAGCACACAAATTTTAACGTGGCTGTTGATTGGTCATCAAATCAACCAATCAACATACAGTTTATGCTCACGAGCACGGATTGGACCAATCATAACTTTCTTAGCTCGGCAGTCCGTTTCTATGGCAGCACACAAATTTTAACTTGGCTGCTGATTGGTCATCAAATCAACCAATCGACGTACAGTTTATGCTCACGAGCACGGATTGGACCAATCATAACTTTTTTTTTTTTTTTTTTTTAGCTCGGCAGTTTGTTTCTATAGGGAGGGAAAGTGAAACACAGCGATCCTAGTGGTAGCGTTCCTAAGGGCCTCTGCATGCTCTTGCGACAAGGCTTTCGCAGATAGCTTTTCGCAGACAGTTGTAATTTATCGTTGAGCGGGGAGTAATAGGCGTGCGCGATGTTATTCACCGCCACAAAGCAAGGGGGCGCGAAGTCGCGAAATCGCTAGGAGTAGTTGGTGGGTGTGGTTAGTGGAGTGTTTATCCTCCGGTTACTTATAATGACTAGAACTGGAGTCGTATAGATGTACGTACTTCCTCACTTCCTTGATCAACTGCTCTTCGTGCTGCTCCATCTTCGCTCGTGTTTTTAAAAATGGCGGTCGTGAAAACAAACCAAACCGGGAAAATAGGGAAGCGGAAGTGCGTGTACAGCGGATGTAGAGTGGACCAATCAGAGCCCTCTTGTCTGCGACGCTGTCTGCGAGGCTTCTGCGGTGGTCACAATTTTTGGGAGGTGCGCACAGAGCGTCTGCAAAGGGGGGGGCTACGCAGACACCATCTGCGACGCCATCTGCGAGGACTGCATTGTCAGCATAAATTGGCCTTTAGCCGAGAGCCATACTATTGAAAATCCCATAGACCCGATTTAAAAAAAAAATCCCACGAAGTTATGACGTGGAACTTGTACACCCCCAAAAAATATGTTGTACATGTTGGGATTATCGACTAACTGTGAAAGTATCAGGTGAAATTTCGCTCTCTTTTAAAACATCGAAATTGCGCCTAACCTGTCAGAAACGGACAACCAAACTGTCTAGTCAGAGTCGCTCATATTACGTCAGCAGTAGGCTTAGCTATTCCACGCTTAGTTATCCCCACGAGGGATGCATTTCTTATTGGTACAGAAATGCTCCGCCAACCACGCTATACAAATCGGCACGTTGATGTAGGCTACTCGCCGGCCGCTACCTGCTACAGATTTGGAAAGGCGCTAGACTTGCGGTGACGTCACATACGCGACGTCGGGTCCGTGTAGTCTTTGATCAGCTTATTAAAAAACATTCAAAACAATTCAAATCGGTGGAAAAAATAAAGTATGATCACCAGGGTCGATAGAGCTGCCCGACATGCACAACATATGGAAGCCGTTGTCTTAACTTTGAAGTGTAACCCGAAATGTAATTTTTTGAAAAGATATTCCCATTCATTTTGCCATAGAGGTTGGAACGCATCCAGTAGGGGGCGATGAGATTACTTTTCCTCCCTATGGCGGCGCACAAATTTTAACTTATGATAGGAAAATTCGGCTGCTGATTGGTCATCAAATCAACCAATCGACGTACAGTTTATACTCACGAGCACGGATTGAACCAATCATAACTTTCTTAGCTCGGCAGTTCGTTTCTATGGCAACACACATTTTCTTTCTGCAAGTTGGCCTGTCAGAGCTCATTCATGAGGAAAGTGCTGCCTGATTGGACGGTGGACGTTTTAATGTTTTACCGCCTTGTTTTGACTTTCCAAGTCACTCAACCTCACGTCCGAGTCAATAAAAAAAACTTTTGAGTCGAGTCTGAGTTGCATCCAACATTCCACCTGCACCATTTGACGGTGACTGTTTCAGCGCCGTTAACATTAGTTTGTTCCTGAACATGACGTATAAACAGGTGAAGGTGTTTCTCTTTGTCAGGGAGCGCGAAGTATTCTGTAAAACAGTGAAACAGGTGACAGGTCAAGCGAGGCACAAACAGGCTATCATAGACTCGGTAGACTCAAAGACGAGAAACAGGAGATCAGGAACAACCCAAACAAGGAAATAAGGCTTGGTAATGTATCAGCAATGCAACTCAATACTTCGCAAAGTAAGTATGTTTTTGTTCATAGTTTTTGTATAGGCGCGCTGATTGCGCCTTAATCCTGTGCAGGTGCGAGTTGTTTACGGCGCACGCGCGCTGTCTGGAGCGCACTCGACAGTCTGATGCGCATGCCAAGGCGTGCAGGTGTGACACTCTTGCACAAAGTTAGTACAAAAATTAATGTAGATTATAAATATCTTATGCCAAATTATTATGGCATGTTACAAAAAAAAATAAAGAAAAAAATCCGAGTCCTCGTCTCCAATTTACGAGTCCGAATGCAGTTAATGCACGAGTCCGAGTCATCAGTGCTCAAGTCCAAGTCAATCACGAGTCCTGGACTCAAGTACTACAAGCCTGGTAAGGGTTCGGGTTAGCGGTGGAAGAAAAGGTATTCGTCGGCCAATTAGGGAGCACTTTGCTCATGAATATTAATGAGTGTTTTCCAATACACCCTGCAAAACCAAAATTCACAGCACGCAACGCCATTCTGAAAAATTTCAAAATTTTGATTTTATAGATTCTAAAATTTAGAATTTTCTATTTCATTCTAAGTAACATATATATTTGTTGGCGGCACGGTGGTGTAGTGGTTAGCGCTGTCGCCTCACAGCAAGAAGGTCCTGGGTTCGAGCCCCGGGGCCGGCGAGGGCCTTTCTGTGCGGAGTTTGCATGTTCTCCCCGTGTCCGTGTGGGTTTCCTCCGGGTGCTCCGGTTTCCCCCAAAGTCCAAAGACATGCAGGTTAGGTTAACTGGTGACTCTAAATTGAGCGTAGGTGTGAATGTGAGTGTGAATGGTTGTCTGTGTCTATGTGTCAGCCCTGTGATGACCTGGCGACTTGTCCAGGGTGTACCCCGCCTTTCGCCCGTAGTCAGCTGGGATAGGCTCCAGCTTGCCTGCGACCCTGTAGAACAGGATAAAGCGGCTAGAGATAATGAGATGAGATGAGATATATGTTTGTTCATGAATATTTTCTGATCATACAATTTATAAAAATATTCATGGTAATATATTCACCATCATGTCCAGATACATTATACTGTTAAATATAGGTTCAAATATTCATTCATTCATTCATTCATTCATTTATTCATTTTCACTCGGAGTTGCAGTCGATCACTCTGAATCAGGGGTGGGCAATTATTTTTTCCATGGGGCCACATGAGAAACAGAAAATTTTGTGGAGGGCCGGACCAAAAGGCTGAACTAAATTCTGCATAATATTAATTGTAGTGGCGGCACGGTGGTGTAGTGGTTAGCGCTGTCGCCTCACAGCAAGAAGGTCCGGGTTCGAGCCCCGTGGCCGGCGAGGGCCTTTCTGTGTGGAGTTTGCATGTTCTCCCCGTGTCCGCGTGGGTTTCCTCCGGGTGCTCCGGTTTCCCCCACAGTCCAAAGACATGCAGGTTAGGTTAACTGGTGACTCTAAATTGAGCGTAGGTGTGAATGTGAGTGTGAATGGTTGTCTGTGTCTATGTGTCAGCCTTGTGGTGACCTGGCGACTTGTCCAGGGTGTACCCCGCCTTTCGCCCGTAGTCAGCTGGGATAGGATCCAGCTTGCCTGCGACCCTGTAGAACAGGATAAAGCGGCTAGAGAGAATGAGATGAGATTAATTGTAGTTCTTTATATAAAGCAGTAAATAACATTGTTTTTACAAACTGGTAAGAGTATGGAAAAAACGAAGTTGCCTTACAAAAAATGTCATTTATTCAATCAAATTTCCCAAAACAATGGTTCACAAAATTTGAACGTTTGTACCATTTTTTTTTTCAGTCACATTCACCCCAAAACACAATAAAGACATCACAATATTGTCTTTCTACTCCAAATATCAAGCAAGATACATCATATTATAATAATGATGCCCATATTTGTAGTCTAATCACCTCATTTGGTGTTTTTCAGTTTTTTATTTGTTCAGTGAGAGAAATCTCGTCTCTGTTGGTCTTTAACGAGTGCATCAGAGTCAGGTTGAATGTCTGAGGTGGAGATGCGAAGCACAGCTGACAGATGATCATCAGTCGATTCGGTGTAGGAATCAGATTTTTTTTTATTGAATTCAAACATAAACAGAATTATTTTATATTACAACATAAAATCACACCTCGTCTGAAAATATAATCTAAAAAGAAAACTTATCAAATACATATATACAGTTCATTCTTAAGAGCAGGCCATGAAGGGGGAATTTGGCATTTCGACACTTGTGTATGTAATATTTTGTAAAAATAATGAGATTATTCACCAAAAAGTAGGAATCAGATCTACAGATCGTGACGTCACACTATGTGATTGGCTGGACCGTTTGAAGGATGACGTACAAGTTTGTGGTTGGTCTGGACCAGTGGCGGCTGGTAGTCTTTCAAACAGGGGAGGCTGGTCGGTTACGATATTTCCAGATTTTAAAAGAAAAAACATCAGTTTTGCCCATACTCTTGCCTCTGATCTGGCTGATTGTTGGCAGCGTCACAAACTGTGAAATAACAGGTTCTTTTGGCCCATTAGCCTACTGTCCAATATACATGATGGTGGTGTTGGGGGGGAGGGGTATATTTTAACATTTTATATTTTAAAATTGTGGCATGTTGTTTAAAAATTGATCATTATTGAAAGCAGCTCTTTGTCAGGAACCTCAGCAGTAGAGCTGGGTGCCACACATTTCATTCAATGACACTTTCCCTATATTTTACTTATTTTGACTGAGAAATGTTTTATTGGCAATTTTGATAACCCTTCACTTTTAATCCAGGTCTGTAGTGTGAAATGTTCTCGGCTATGTTTTTGTTTAAAAATGTTTTCCAAATTGTAGCTGTGTTTAATTCATATCCAGAAAAATATATATTCCAATATAATATACTCAGCATAAACATTTTAAATAGATTCTATATTTTTGGTTCATCCATGACATATTACTAAAGTAGCCTATTTACTGTTGTTGATGTGGGTCACTTGCTGTTAGCCAATTCACTTTCTCGTACCAGGAGAGCTGAAAGGAACGAGTATTATTCCCTACCTTTTTCACCAAGTCAATTTGAGGCGTTGGTCTACCCTGCTCTTTAATTTTTTCCTCGAAAGGAAGACTGGCAAATGGCTTCGCCAAAATTAAATCAGCAATGCTTGGCATCCGTGCGCAGCTTTCTTGCTAGCTGACTAGCCCCCTCAAGTTCAAGTTCAGTCACTCAAATAAACGAAATTTCTGGAACTAAGATAACAAACTTGACAACACTATATTTACACTATATTTACAATGAAAATATATACAAACTAAAAAAAGCTGGTAGAAACTGTATGTAATGAATGAAATCGAAATGTAAGCTGAGCTCTTACAATACACCACAGCACTTGCGAATCCGCATGGGACTGAACTGAGATTCACCGCTGCCTGTCTATAGTTGAAACGAGCTGTCAATCAAAGAAAATATCCGGCCGCTTTCACCAATCACCAGTCTCCTCGCGGAAACTGCCATGTCCCTCCCATGTGAGGCTGGGAGTCCGTAGGCGGGCGTTTTCGCAGTATTTGTCCAATAACCGTCTTGCATTTTGAGATTGAAAAGCGCAGAGCTCCCAAATGCCATTGAAGTCCACTGAGGCTGGGAGTCCGTGGGAGTCCGTAGGCGGGCATTTTCGCAGTATTTGTCCAATAACCGTCTTGCATTTTGAGATTGAAAAGCGCAGAGCTCCCAAATGCCATTGAAGTCCACTGAGGCTGGGAGTCCGTGGGAGTCCGGGGGCGGGCATTTTCGCAGTATTTGTCCAATAACCGTCTTGCATTTTGAGATTGAAAAGCGCAGAGCTCCCAAATGCCATTGAAGTGCACTGAGGCTGCGCTGCATCGCGCTGTCACGAGGGGGAGAAACTCACGCGCACATTAAAGTTATAAGGGCATTTTTAGAGGAGGCTGAGCCTCCCTCGTTGTCTTAGAGCAATCGCCCGTGGTCTGGACAAATTACAGAAGTAGTTGTCGCGGGATTAGGTTTCGTGGGATTTCATGTCTTGTTCATGTCGCGCGCATTGCGTTTTTGTTGAACACAACTTCAAAATAAAAGCAATGCACATTCAGTCCATGCATGAGGTAAAATTAGAAAATACGTTTATTTTGTAATTTCTAATTAACCTTACGCGGGCCGGTCAGAATGAACCAAAGGGCCGTAAAATGCCCAGGTCTGCTCTGAATGAATGGGATGCCAATCCATTAACAGGCACACACACACGCACGCTTTCACACACTCATTCACAACTAGGAGCAATTTTTAGTTGTCAACGGAAGAAAACGGAGAACCCAGACGAAACCCACACTAACACAGGAACAACACGTGAAACTCCACACAGACAGTAAGCCGAGCTCAGGACTGAAGTGGGAGGTGGCAATGCTGCCTGCTGTGCCAAAAATCTCACTCGGAGACTTTTGCCCAATTCTTAAATGTATCCTGCATGTATCCTCAAGCGATTAAAATATTTAATCGTGATTTAATGTCGCGATTGTCATAGTTAACTCGCGATTAATCGCAATTTAATCGCACATTTTTGTCACATGAAAAACCATTGTAATTCTCTTATCAGCATAAAAAAGTGAATGGGCTTGCTCACCGTTCGAACTACGGGGGTACTCAGGGGATCCGAGATCCCCTGAAACAGACATGAGATCCCTTGAAAACATGATTTGGGAAATGTTGGGGGGTCTCTAAAATATTGGCAAAATGATGTTTATTGACATAGCAATCGTGTGTAACGGGAAGCATTTGCATATCCGAAGTGAGCGCGCGATGGAGAGCCGCGCTCTGAGACAAGCGCAAGCACCCCCCCCCCAAGGGAAAAAAAGGGACCCCCCGAAAATATCGGCATAGTTCGAACACTGGTTGTACCAATGTTTTTTTTTTTTATTGCAGAGCATAACACGTCTTGTCACAGCCACTGCAAAGTCGGGCTGGAGCCGCCGATGGGAAAACGAAACCTAAGCCGAGCACCGTGGCTCTTCGGGGGAGGGCAGAGGACTCTGGCTGTGCGGGGCGTGGCATTACAGTCTAGCTGCTATCGTTTTTCTAAGCAAAGTCTCTGTTCCAAGTTCCTGGCGGTTTCAAAAGCTTATGAAAAACCTACATCATGTCACAGAGCGTTAATCTCACGATAAAAAAATTATCGCCGTTAAAATTGAGTCAAGTTAACGCGTTAATAACGCGACATTTTTGACAGCACTAATATATATATATATATATATCCTCTTCCTCGTCTTGCTTCACATGAAAATGCAGCGTTGCTGACGCTGGACCCACTTTGGTGTTTGTTAGCATCACAACTGTTTCCAAGGTCTCGTACTATCTGCACCATCTGACTTTGCGTGGTCCTGAAAAGAAAGACGCGGTAGCTGCTAAGATATTTAGGTTATCGAACATTTCTGTGTGTTGAGAGAAGTGCCATGGCTACGAGTCAGGGAATTCCAGTAGGTCAAATATGTATAAAGTCAATACGTTCTGTCTGGTTCTCGGCAAATATGTGTCAGAAGAAAAGAATGTGTGTCTTATATTGTATAACGTTCATAAAATAGTAAATGCAACACAAATTAGAAAGAGCGACACAATAGAGAGAAAAAAAAATTGGTTGATGTCAACCAATCCAAGTCCTTTGTCTGGATTTGTTACGTCAGTACATGATGGGTATTTCACAGAAAACTGAGTGCGTGTTTGATGCGTCGCTTGTTGCAATCGGCAGAATTTCAAGTGATGGTCATCTAGTCCTTTATCACTCACTAGTGATAAAGCAGATTTCAGGCTGTTTCCTTTTGTAAGCCCTACTTCCTATTGACTTCATTTTGTGTGAACGTTAAATATAAAATGCACTTCATGGTGGTGCAACACGTTTCAGCGCCATACCTATAGTGCTTACTACTCACTCTGAACCCCACCTTTTGCTGCACTGCACACATCGGCTAACACGCATTCTGGACACGCGTAACGGGCCGAGCCGCAGTCGTAGCAGGCCGTTTTGAAAGGTCTTGGGGAGAGGGTCAAAAAAGTCAACGTCCCTCTCACGCTAGAATCTGGTCTTCCCAGGCAATCTCCTGTCCCAGTACTAACCAACTCTTTGAGGCGTATGGGTGCGGCGCACATCTCTGTTTCAGTAGCCCTCAGCCTCTCGCCTATACAGCTAGGGTTACAGTGTTGGAACCAGTCCTCTGGTAACTGCTAGAGTTTGACTCCCCACTCACATCTGTATTGCAGCATGCCTTACCAGACGGTAGTAGGTACCAGTTTCATGATGATCTTTGGTATGACCTGACCATGAGTACTGTAGAACTCATGATGTCCTGGTCGAGAGGCGGACATGCTAACTACTAGGCCAACTCACGGTCTCTCGGGGAGAGAGGGGCGCGTGTAAAGTTGGTCAGGGCTACGACTTTCAGTGGCCGAGTTATGAATTTTTGTACGTTTCTGGAGCCAGGGATCACGTTAAAGTTTTCAGCAAGCCGCACTCATGCCAGGCTTTGGGGGCGAATAGGGCGCCAAGCCGCAGTCGTAGCGGGCCATGGCTGCTCTCTTCGGAAAGGGCTCGGCGGGCTCGACGCCTCTGTGAAAATCTAGCAAAATATTTCTGCAAATATGCATCTGGGCTGGATTCTCAAGAATCCATGGGATTCCCAAATGGGAATTCTGCATCCTTCTCAAAGCAAAAGAACGCTGGTCCTGTGTCCGCTTTACAGTACCCAGGACCAGGCAAGCACACTTTTTTTACTTGCCTGATGGGCTTGTCCAACCCTGTAGTGGCTCTTTTTTTTTTTTTTTAATGTGAGAACAAAACTTTCCTTCAAGACCGGAAGGGTGGGGGCGTCGTGGCTCAGGTGGCTAAGGCGCCATACCATAAATCCGGGGACCCGGGTTCGATTCCGACCCGAGGTCATTTCCCGATCCCTCCCCGTCTCTCTCTCCCGATCATTTCCTGTCCTGTCTCTACACTGTCCTATCCAATAAAGGTGAAAAAGCCCCAAAAAAATCTTGAAAAAAAAAAAAGACCGGAAGGGTATTCTGTGCACTAAATTTCTACTTCACATGAGCTGTTGCTAACGCATCATTGGACTTCAAGATCATGTCACATGGACCAAGAAACTCAAGACAGCTGGAGATAAACATTTAATGTTTAACAGCACAATGGTGTGGTAATATCACAAACTCTGATAATCCTGTGGGTACAAATTTTATGCTGTTCGCAATAGCAGTGTGTGTGCAGCTGATGGATCAGTTACTCAGGATCTGATTATATAACTAAGTATCATAAGATCTTGTGGAAAAAAACAAGCCCCTACATGGCTGCTTTTGGAGTTACAAAGTTAGAAGCCTGTCCGGAAAGGTAAAAATAAAATAGGACACGTCCCTAATGGTTGAACGGACTTTCGTTTAACTTGATGTCTATCGTCTTCGCCGTGCATGAGTGGTCCGAAACTAAGCTCAGGCTTTGTTTTTGATATATTACATAATCGTTGCATTCTCAGTCATGCCAACCAGTTGAGCGTTGCAGTACATTGACATTTATTTATTAATCCAAAGTTATTCCGATGTGAGGCCGAATCCAGGGTGAGAGGAAACCACGCTGAAACACAGGACATGACATAAACTTGGATTGAAATATTGGTTGCATGCTTAGTGATTCTGGCGCTAATCTTCCAGCTGTTGTTGTTTTGCTGTCATTTTCCGACGGTAAGTTAGTGGTTGTCTGGAGCTCTGCCATCACGGACCGCACGTTAATTCTAATCAGTAATATGCCGATGGGTTTTTCCTTTACTACTAGGGATGCATTGAGACAGTTGTTTGTTTTCTTTCTTCAGAATGAGTAGGAGTACATGTTTTTGGTACTCGATGATGATTATGATGATGATGATGATGACACTGGATGTGCCTCAGTTGAGTTTCTGGCAGAATGAAGATCAGCAGCACATTTCGATTGTAATCTGTAACTCGATACTGCCGTTCTTGAAAAGCCTGAAACGAGCCCAAACTGGAAAAGTGCCTGGAGACTGGAAAAATTATTCTTTGTGAGGGCATGGATGTTTTTTTTCCCCAAGTAGTAGCACATTATTCCGGGTCATACTGTACAGCTTGGACCTCTTCAAAACAACCCATGCGCACGCACTCCGGTGGTTGATAAAACACGGACAGGTCACAGACTACGGAAATATAATAAAAAAAAAAAAGGATACAAAATACAGAGTGGTTACAGATTTCAATAAGGATGCTAATAATTTACGGATCGGTCACAGACGTTTCAATATATTACAGATTGGTGACCAATTTCATATGGATGATGCGTCATGGATAAAAAATTACGAAGTCTTAAACAATTAAATGTTGGACTGCCGGAGTTCATAATTAAAATATCTTGCCTGCATTGATATGTTTACTTTATTCATTTGCTGTTGATATTTCACGGAAAATAATCACATATCCGTGAATGAAAGATCCGTACTTCTCTATTTTTATTTTCTGTGACTCCGTATTCCGTGACTTCATGATGCAACAAGGATGTACAAATAGGCCCAGGGAAAAATAGCACATGCTCAGACAATGTCACATGGAAACAATTACCTGATTGGTCGGATGCTTTGTCGGATCAGATTTTTCCAGGCCTGGAAAAATTGCTCTAGAAGCAATCTCACCATTACGGATAAACCCAGGCCTGGGCTATAGGGATCGTTATTGGTCTGGTGTGACCACCAACCACACAAACTGCAGGGGACCGATTTATTTATCGTTGTAGTGATAGTTATCGGTATTGAAGAAGAAGAAACCTTTATTCGTCACATGCACACTTCAAGCACAGTGAAATTCATCCTCTGCATTTAACCCATCTGAAGCAGTGAACACATGCACACACTCAGAGCAGTGGGCAGCCACACCAGAGCACCCGGGGAGCAGTCACCTTGCTCAAGGGCACCTCAGCCCAAGGCTGCCCCATGTTAACCTAACTGCATGTCTTTGGATTGTGGGGGAAACCGGAGCGCCCGGAGGAAACCCACGCAGACACGGGGAGAACATGCAAACTCCACACAGAAAGGCCCTCGCCAGCCGCTGGGTTCGAACCCGGAACCTTCTTGCTGTGAGGCGACTGTGCTAACCACTACACCACCGTGCCGCCCTTGTGGGACCAAGCCTTAATTATTATTCTCATTCATCTCATCTCATTATCTCTAGCCGCTTTATCCTTCTACAGGGTCGCAGGCAAGCTGGAGCCTATCCCAGCTGACTACGGGGTACACCCTGGACAAGTCGCCAGGTCATCACAGGGCTGACACATAGACACAGACAACCATTCACACTCACATTCACACCTACGGTCAATTTAGAGTCACCAGTTAACCTAACCTGCATGTCTTTGGACTGTGGGGGAAACCGGAGCACCCGGAGGAAACCCACGCGGACACGGGGAGAACATGCAAACTCCACACAGAAAGGCCCTCGCCGGCCCCGGGGCTCGAACCCAGGACCTTCTTGCTGTGAGGCGACAGCGCTAACCACTACACCACCGTGCCGCCCCTTAATTATTATTATTTGCTGTCAAATAAGATCGTTTAAACTAGCCCAATTTGGCAACCCTGGCCCTATCATTAGCTGCTTGTCCCTCAAACATGGGGCAGCGTGATTCTTGCCCCAGTCGGTCTTTGTTTGTCAGTCATGTCTTCACGTCACCGAGGCACCATTTTGGAGGTATTGTGACCGTTACGGTGAAAGTCACAAAGAACTTTTCTACTTTATACTCTTTGCTAGCAGTGAAAGCGGTAAAACTGGAGAAGCAGAAGCAAAGTGAAAGGATACCAAACCGAGACAAACCACTGACCCCGCATTGCTGCCTCCAACCTCATACTTATTCCCACCGATCTCTTTTACAGCATAAGTGCGTATGCCTGTGAATAGTTACGAATCCTTTGAAGCCTACTGACATTTCACCAAAGACTCGGTGCAGGATGTTTTCATTCCCCACTGGCGGAAAGGCCCGAAGGGGGATTATGTCTAGGGTGACCAGATTTCCCTAGTCTGAAACCGGGACACTTTTGCGCGCGACCATGCTCGTGCACGCACACCCTTTTTTTTTTTTTTTTTTTTTATGTAAACGTGACACTCAGAGAGGTGCTCTTATCATTTTGTCGAAGCTCACATTTATCAACATCTCACATGAAATAAAACAAACAGGCATTTTGTTATCTAGTAGCATAGTGGTATACAGATCAGTTAAATTATGGTCAGACAACAGATTTTGTAATGGCTGAGAATAGGCCAGGCTATGTCCATAGGCCACATTTACACTGATTTATTTCACCTGTTTGTGAGAACACCAAGAAGAATGCATATGCACATGTAGGCTATATCTCTAAAATTGTATACACTATAGCATGGACTTAAAAAGTAGATATGTGACCTCAACATAGCCTAGGTCAGAATCAACCTTACTAACCATTCCCCACAACTGAATGACTAAAGCAAGAAGATATGTACAAAAGTGAACACTTTTTAAAGTGCTGATGACACGAGCATGACTCTATGCAATTTCTTAAATAAACTATACAACATGGCAAACATGTTAGATTTCTGTTATAATTACGTGAAAAGAAGCTGTTGTTACGCAAGTATCCAACTTTTAATTGCACAGCGCAAGAAAACTGGGTCCGTGGCTCGCGGCCATGCTGTGACGTCAGCTGGAGAACACGCTGCGGTTCACTGGCTGTTCTACTCTGGTTCTACTCAATGGAAATGGCGCATGAAAACGCTGGTGAACTCTCTAGTGCTAGCTCTTCCTCTTCTGGGAGTCTAGAATTGTGTTGATCTCTTCCGAATAGAATCTATGATAGCCTACCCTCTTTACCCTTTGCCTCTCGTTGCTAGGCGGCAGTTACATGAAAGCCGCAAGCTTTCACAAGCAAATACATGACTGATATCACGCCGACTTTATGATTACATTTATGATTATCATGTAGAATCTATAGCTCTACGTACCTTTATCTTATGTCGTTTCACAACACATGTTCTGACAGGAGGACTGTCTTTGGATCCGGCATAGCTACTAGTAGACCCCCTCCGGAATACTGGCAGTGTTGCCAGATTGGGAGGAATCCTGCCCAGTTGAGCGGTTTCAAATGCATTTTGGTGGGTTTTGAACATATTTTGGGCTGGAAAACTTCAGCAGTATGTGGCAACAGATACTGCTGACGTTTTCCAGCCCAAAATGTGTTCAAAACCCACCAAAATGCACTTGAAACCGCTCAACTGGGCGGGATTCCTCCCAATCTGGCAACACTGTGTAGGCACTGCTGATGGTAGTAACACACGTTTGTGCTGAACTGAACACCCAAGAGATTCTTTTAAGCTGGGAAGGGTGTCAAAACAATCCAAATCGAAGTGTTCAGAGCACAGGACAGATGTTGGTGAGGGCTCCCACTTGTCACGAGTGCGCCTGACTTGCTTCACCCACTTCGCATGCAGCTCGGGATCTCTGGGAAGCTTGAATAAACTTACCCCATCCTTGTAGGTTTTGGAGCAAAAGCCGGCAACACAACGCGAAGGCATAATAACTAATATATATATATATATGACGCGGTACGCGGTGGTCCGGATCACCGTATTTTCCATACAAAACGAGGGCATTAATTAATTATTTTTCCTGGATTGTGGTCCGGTTCACCGTATGCTGTATTATATTACGATATAAATAAAAACTTACCAAAATCATACTGTGTTTGTCATTTAATACGAGTTTTTTTACAAAGTCGTACATCATTTGTTATTTTTTCTCAAACCGGAAGAGAAATGCATGCGTAAAACACACGCGCAATAAAAGATACCAGTTCTAACGCATGTAAAAAAGCGGGAGCTGCCACGAGGGAAGTGAAAAATAATTTTACCAACTTTCGTCATTATGTCTCAGGGTGGTTATGAAACCATGCAACATCACAGTAAGACTTTTTATTTGTCTTCTGAACTTGGTGGTCCGGACCACACCTGAAAACGGCGTGGTCCGGACCACAACGGTAGTCCGGACCACCGCGTCATATATATATATATATATATATATATATATATATATATATATATATATATATAATGTATAATAATAATACTAATAATGACAAACTGAACACCTGTCGCATCAACAACTGGTAAGTGAGGAGGAAGGTTCTTTCGCTGATGTCATATAGCTCCTCCTCCTCTTTTGTCTCCTGGGTGCTGCAGCCCCGTCAAATTTGCCCAAATAGCCGCGTTTTTTATCATAACTTGTAAAATAGGCGCCTTCGTGAATTAATATATGGATCATCGGGAATTACTTTTTATGTTATAAAACATCGCCAAAGATGTCAAAAACGTGTCATCAGCACTTTAATGGAAGGTGCAACAAGCTGTTCAACACAGCAATATGGCCAAACTGTCAGAATGGTATGTTAAACAGAAACAAAAGAGAGACAAGTGATTTGAGAATATACACTCAAACAAAACAGCAATAAAGGAGGAGAGGGGCGACAGCCCGAGGAAAGCCCCCACAGGAGCGCACAGCATTTGCAACATAGGCTACCCAACTCAGTACAAGAACAAAGCACAGGAACAAAGCTAAGGCGACTGTCAATCCACCCACCCTAAACAAAATGCATTAGCCTACTTATATTTACAAGAAGAGTGAATCTTTTCCAGTTTTAATGTGATCCTGTATATCGGTGTTACCACCGTGGGCTACGGAGAAGGAACACTTACAGTGTGTGCAGTCGGCTTCGTGCGCATTGTTCTGCACCTCTCGGAGGAAGGGGTAGGCGCCCTGTAAATCTTTGGAAAAGGTACATTTTCTTTTCGGCATAATTGCTGCGGCGTTACTGCTGCTAGCTGCTAGACAAAGAACATTCCAGCCAGTTAATGTTTATTTTATTGTTGCATGGCAACACGTTCTGTTGTCTGGAATAATGTGGCTAAATAAACACCCATGCCACAGGGCCAGGGGGCAGTAACCAGGAAAGTTTGCGATTCCTGTCAATTCATCAAAATAGTAAATGCAGACATTTCTCCGCTAATGATTCCCACGCTGCTCAGTCGCAAACGTCGTGAGTGGCGAAAACCGGGACATATCCGTGTCCTGACAGACTTTTGTCGGGACTCGGGACACACAACCCCAAATCGGGACTGTCCCGGTATAACCGGGACGTCTGGTCACCCTAATTATGTCGTGGCGATGTCTGTCCGTCCCGGGAATGGTGCTCACCTTCTGAAATCAAGTCCTCTCTCAATTTTTGGAGGAATTTCACGAAACTTGACCGGATTCTTTGTTACGTGTCTGTAATATGCATATTCCAATTTCATTCAATTCAGCAGCATTTTACTAGAGTTATGGCATAGTTGCCAGCGGGGGATATTGTGCTCTCCGAGCACTCTTGTTCTATTTCAATGGAAAGAACCGAGTCTTGAGAGCAAAGGTAAGTTGGCTGTAATTAAGGAAACTTGTGTTTAGCCTAGCAGCCTTCGCTTGCAATCAGTTTTCCTCTCATTAAAACAAGATACCACAAATATATTACACAACGTAGGATGATTGCATAATGTTTTACAGTCTTAACAAGACCGGATTAACCCGTTCCTCCTGCCCTGCCTGAGTGTCTTTCTGTTCTTTACCAGAACGAGACATGGATAGAACATTAACATTAGCTAGTTTAGAAGACAGAAAACCAGCATATTTCATAACATTACTTTGACAACAAAAGTCTCTTATTTTCCTTTATGAAAATGTCAAGAGCAAACGTACGTTACATTACAGACGTTTAGCAGACGCTCTTATCCAGGGTGATGTACAACATACCCGGAGCAGGTTAGGGGGTTAGGTGCCTTGCTCAAGGGCACTTCACCTATTCCTGCTGGTCCAGGGAATCAAACCAGTGACCTTTCGGCCCCAAAGCTGCTTCTCTAACCATTATGCCATGGCTTCCTTTTACATGAACGGAGGTTTCTTGCAGAAAATGATGTTTTTGTGCCTCAATGCTGCTACCCAGGCCATCCAACACCTCCATTTCCTCTACCTACTATCCAAGGCCTTTATTCCAGGTGCAAAGCCCTGTGCTTAACTTTTTTCTACCTTTTTCCTTTTCATGAGACTTATTACTGCAGCCTTTCACACAACACGAACGAAAATTGTAGAAGCGAATGAAAAGAAAATGCTCCAAGTTGTCGACAGAATGGCCTTGATCACAGAATACCTCCAAAATGATAGTTGACTCAAATGAACTCCAGTTTTGATGGGCCTCTATTAGTGCTTGTTGCAGTTCGCCTTTTCACCACTAGGTGCAATAATAACTCTATGGAGATGAATGGGGCAGCGAGAACCTTGTCCCATTACTGCGTAAAATCTAGAAAGGTGAGTAAATAAATGGAACATCGGCTTATATTTGCCAAATAGTGACTTTTTTTAAAAAAAATGATTGGTCGCTCAAAGAGGTAAGTAGTATAATTTGAAATGTTTCGAGTTGTGATGGAAGACCGTTACGTTTGTTGAATGATTGACAAACGGTATATACTCACCGGCCACTTTATTAGGAGCACCCATCCATCCATCCATCCATCCATCCACTTGCTGTTTGATGCAGTTCTCTAATCAGCCGATCCCTCGACAGCAGCACGATGCATCAAATCACGCAGATACAAATGAAGAGCTTCAGTTAACGTTCACAATGTTCAAACATCAGAACGGGGAAAATTGCGATCTCAAAGTGTGACTTTCTTTCTCTGTGGCATGGGTGTTGGTTTGAGCCGGATGGACTGGTTTGAGTATTTCAGAAACTGCTGATCTGGGGTTTTCACACACGACAGTCTCTAGAGTTTACACAGAATGGTGCGGAAAACAAAAAACATTGAGTGAGTGAGCAACAATTCTGTGGGTGGAAACAAAGGAAGGATATAGTAACTCTCAGCAACTCTTTACAACCGTGGTGAGCAGAAAAGCATCTCAGCATGCAACAGCAGAAGAACACATTGGGTTCCACTCCTGCCAGCCAAGAACAGGGATCCTTGAATAGAATCCTATTAAAGTGGCCGGTGAGTGTATATACCCCTACGAATGAGCCGTCACCGTTAAAAGTAGTATTTACAAATCACTGTAATTTTGAGTAACCTATTGATTAGCATGATGATGTATACAAGGCTTAGGTCACACAGGATCAGATGTTGGTCTCGGGGAATTTTTTACAAGTACGAGTCGCTATATTAGCACAGTATTGACCTGATGCCTGACATCAGTATCAGCAGTGATGCGTCGCTGATTTGAACCCGTTGTAGGTAGTCCCTCGAGGACGAGGATGACGACTCGTGCTGTCGTTTGTGTGATTGCATATGGCTCCGAAAGCTGAAACACAAATGCGACTACACACAGGGCAATGGACACCCGTCAGTGGTGCAGGATTGCTTGGTGCAGCTGCTTGGTGATGGTGTTCGCGTGCAGCAGCTAGACGTTGGTAACGTCTGTCTTCAAAATTGGAGATTTATTTTCTGGTCAAGGCGTGCCACCTGACCACCTGTTGCTTCGCGACTCCCCCATCGCTGCAGGACTTGGAGTATGCACGACGAAACCTATGCGTGAGTGCTTTTATAGTGGGAAGGCCTTTGCACGTAGACGGACCCACTCTCTCGGCCTCGGAAGCCTGAGTCCAGAGGCACGAAGGATCGTTACTTCTGGAGGCTTAGTCGACTGCAGTGGATGGTTGCGTAGTCTGTTGTGCTCTATCGCACCCCGAGCACTTTGCTGCATTGCCTTCACAGCCATTGAATCACGAGGATTTTCTCCGCCCGATCTGTCGAGACAGACTTGCGTGCTGGGACCAGCAGATCCTGGACTCACCGAGGCTTTGAGACCCGTCAGCTACCCTCACCTGGTTTAGCCGGCCAGTCGAAGCTGGTGCCCATGGTGTGGCCACTGTAGCATGCAAACAGGGACCAAATGGGAACCAAAGACGGACAGACCACTCCCGGCGGAGCATGACGTGTCTCTCAATCAGAGGTGCGTTACCGTCTCCTAAATGCACAGAATTGAACTACAATTTACTTGCGTTAGGTGGCTTCAAACATGGCTTAGCGAGCACAGTTCTGACAACTTTAGAGGAAATGCATTAGGGCTAGTGTTATTCATGCGAGATGAAAATGACTGATTTTAAAAGTAACAAATGGTCTTACTAGAAGAAAAAGCAACAGTTGTTAGAATCTGTATCTAATATCTCCCTTATAAATAATGATCCATTCAGTTTATATAGTGCCTTTCTCACACCCAAGGTTGCTTTACAATTAGGGGGAGGGGGAAACAAACAAAAAAACAAGTGAGAGAGTCCACCAAAAGAGGGTCGGGATGTAATTCCAATGGCGTGGCTACCACGGTCCCACCAGGCACACGTAGATAAATCCCACGCCGCCGCTGGGCAACATCGCTCAGAACACCCCACCATGGATCCACAAAGCGAGCACAGAAGCACCACCATAGCTACACAGCGCTGGTATATCCCAAACCACCTGCACAGCCACTGCGATGCCACCGGGCAACATCACTCGGAACACCGCACCAAGCACAGAGCGCTGGACAACCCCGATGTTAAAAAGAGCAACGAGCTTACCGCAGTCCATAGCAAGAAGCGCAGGCATCATCCATGGCGGACCAAGGCCCGAAGGGAACCGACGCCAAAACTGGGTCCGGAGCTTCGCCACAACCGGTGGACAAAACGCTCAAACATCAAATTACACAAATGCAAAAAACATGAAAAGCTCCGGTGAGAAGCAACAGCCAAAACGCCCACTGCGTACTCTCAACCAGAAACAAATCATCGTCGTCAAGGCTTGTCTGTTTTGTGTGAAGACGGAGAGAAAGCAAGAGAGGGATGTGATCACACTTGCCTCCCCCTGGGCCTATTGTACGGTTATTGGTCATTAACTGTGCAGTAGTAATGTAGATAGTCAGGCATTCAGCACAGATTGTGGATGTTTTTGAACAGGAGCAGAAGTGGTGTTTTCATGCAGATTTTGAATCAACTGAAGAAACCAGGAAAAATATAATAAAAATAAATAAATCATATATTTTTAGATGAGCCAGTGCCTTACGGAGTGCGTGTTCCTCGCTTTTTAGGACTGTGTATAATCAGCTGGCACTCTTTTGATGACGCTGCCACGTTCTTCTTCAGAGGAATTTATGGAAACAAACACAATTTGCAGTTTCTCGTGTGGGGGGCGCTGGTGCTTCAGAAATCTGTTCCGGGTTTGAGAAAACGTTTGAATGGACAACAGATACCAAAACAAGACGTCGAAAAATGTTGATGCTCCATTTCAAAAGGTCCGTAGAGTTCCTGTCGATGGGCGTAACCATGCATCAGCCAGCCGTAAATGACAACTATCTGGAATTGGTAGCATTTGAGCATCGTTGTTTGTTTGAACGAGATTCGCGGTGACATAAATGAGACCTGTGTTGTCATGAGAACAATCAACGTCTGCTCGCAGACCTGTCGCCAACCTGCGCCATACAATCACTTTTGTGTCCTTGAAATGTCCTTGTGTGCACAGTCTCGCACAGCAGACTTCTCATGTTTAAAAGAGAGTCTTGTATCTTTTCACATCAACTGACATGACTAAGCTGGGGCCATATCAACAAACATGAGATCGTCTCATTTGCACCACTACACAGCTGGATCAAACAATCCTCTTGAATGGTTTTTTTTTTTTCTTTAAGATGGATTTCCTTGAACTTTTTTAAAATCCAGGTACTCTATCTATCTATCTTGCTTGCTTGCTTGCTTGCTTGAATGTGTTTACACAAAAGTGTAGAGAGCCTTTTGTGTGTAGTTTCCAGCCTTTAAGAGTCTGAATCTTGTGTCCAGTTGTTTTAAACAAAGGTACTGTCTTTGGACCATTTTTAATTAAAAAGTCCAATGGTACGTTTATTTAAAAAAAAAAATTTGGTTCATCTTTAAACCTAGGGCGGCACGGTGGTGTAGTGGTTAGCGCTAGGGGTCGACCGATAATCGGCTTGGCCGATATTAAGTTAAAAAGTTAAAGTCCTTCCCACACCTTACAGTACCTGGTATTCCTAGGCAGTCTCCCACTCAAGTACTAACCAGGCCCAACCTGTATGTGGCGCATCGGGCGGCGCCGATCTCCGTTTCCATAGCCCTCGGCCTCTCGCCTATTACATAGCTAGGGTTACAGTGGGGGGCTAGTCCTCTGGTAACCACGAGAGTTTAACTCCCCATGCACATCTGTATTGCAGCGTGCCTTGCCAAATGGCAGTAGGTACCATTTTTATGATGGTCTTTGGTATGACCCGACCGTGAATAGAACTCACGATCTCCCTGTCGAGAGGCGGACACGCTACCACTAGGCCACTAGTCGGTGCTTGGCCGATATATCAGGCCGATATTCTGCATTTTTAGGGTTATCGGTATCGGCCATAATTTCCACCGATATGCCGATAACATGCCTTTTTGCAGCCATTTCGTTCCTAACGCGACCGTCACTGCACGTCCTTTCCTGCACTCGCCTCTCTGAGTTCAAGAACACGGTCCCGCCCACCACAACATCTGATTTGTTTGGCACAAGAGATATAGCCAATCAACACGCGCAGCTAAACACTCTGAACTGTTTCAAGGCGCCCGTACGGTCGGGCACTCGGACAGAAGCAGATCCCATTTCAAGGTAAGGACACGCTGCTTTTGCCGCAATAAGTCACAAACACACAAGTTGCAAAAGCACAACATCATTATATGTTTACATTCTTCATCTACTACTCGTTAAAATTGTCCATTTGCATCTGTGTAGCCAGACAAACTTAGCTTACGGAAGGAAGCACTTGAATTAGCCTACAACCAACTAGTCTCGCTGAAACTACATGTAATGTAGTAAGCAGTCCCCAGCATAACGTAGGCTGCAGTCGTTTTTAAATCCCCGTCTGGAAACGTTGTGAATGTGTCAGTAGTTCTACTCGAACAGTAGAATGACAGCCATACAGAGAGGTGGTCAAGGGAAGACGAAATAAAACGTAGTGTTTGTGTTCTGTAGGCTAGCACAAGCCTACTGGCTATTTGTTACGGTGATGAGTAAACTTCATGACGTGACTCGTGCTCAGAAAGCGCATTGCACTTGTATATGTTAGGGAACTTTATAAAGCGCTATTTGAACATTTAAACAAGCCAGGTGTGACTAGTATTTATAATTCTTGCGCAAGTGATTCTCCTCGCTAGCGCTTCTGATTCGGAAAGCGATATACTCTTAAAGGAGCAGCCGCTCCTAATAGGGAGTGATAGCCTACTTTACTGTATGTTTGATTTTACTTTTTAAAAAATGCTGCAGGCAGCTCCCTACACTTGATTTGTTATTTAAAAACTACTTGAAGTTGGTAAGTCTTACTTAGTTCTTAGTGTAAAAGAATCCAGAGTGTATTTTCATTTATTTTCCACGGAAAATGGTGAGCTGTAATATAGTAGGGAGTGATTTTGTTTTTTTATTGGTGAATATTTATTTTATTATTATTTTATTTCTCATTTTATTCTAACTAATGTTTGACTTTATTGTACAAATGCTGCTGGCATCTCCCTGCACAAAATTTCATGTTCAATTTTACAATTAAACATACATTTCATGGATATGAAGGTCTGTGTCAGTGTGTGCTATGTTTAATTTCATCTGAATTATAATGTTTACATTTATCGGTTGCACATATCGGTTATCGGCATCCCAATTCCGTAATAATCGGTATCGGTATCGGCCCTGAAAAAAACATATCGGTCAATCCCTAGTTAGCGCTGTCGCCTCACAGCAAGAAGGTCCGGGTTCGAGCCCCGTGGCCGGCGAGGGCCTTTCTGTGCGGAGTTTGCATGTTCTTCCCGTGTCCGCGTGGGTTTCCTCCGGGTGCTCCGGTTTCCTCCACAGTCCAAAGACATGCAGGTTAGGTTAACTGGTGACTCTAAATTGAGCGTAGGTGTGAATGTGAGTGTGAATGGTTGTCTGTGTCTATGTGTCAGCCCTGTGATGACCTGGCGACTTGTCCAGGGTGTACCCCGCCTTTCACCCGTAGTCAGCTGGGATAGGCTCCAGCTTGCCTGCGACCCTGTAGAACAGGATAAAGTGGCTACAGATAATGAGATGAGAACTTTAAACCTAGTATAGTAGTAAAAATACCACGACATGATGAATGGTGAGAATAAAATATGTTCGCCGTTGACATCATTAAGCTGAACAAGGTTGTAAATTCCCTCATTATTTATGTCCTGCTTTTTATCCTGTTCATAATCTGGAACTAAAAACAGGATGTCGGAGAGAGGCATTTCAAAAACGAAGAACCATGATGGACTTTGTTTGGGTCTGCTGTCTTTGAGTCAATCATTAAAGAAGATTAAATAAGATATCTTTGCCATCTGGCTCCAGCTTGCTCCAGCTCACTCCGAGCTAAAAATGGATGTGATGATATTAAGAAAGGACTAAAACCCAACCGTGCTGTTCTAGGAAAATAATACATTTTGTGTGATGTGGCCATTACCAACCCAAAATGGATCATTTTCCTCAAACAGCACATCCTGGAGTGTTCGATACCACAGCGATTTGCCAACCGTGACTATTTTAATTTATTACCGATGGCCATCTTTATACCATTTTATAGGAACATTTGTCACATGGACGCTCAAACGTCGCAAAATTCCTCTTCTGCATTTTACCCATCTGAAGCATGTGAGCAATGAGCACACACACCCAGAGCAGTGGGCAGCTCTGCCCAAGGGTTAGGCGTCGGACACTTCATGATACAGACGGAGGGGAAAGTGCGGTTCATTCACTCAACCCCCCCTTATAGTTTTCCTGCCAGTTCTGGACATCGAAGTGGCAACCCTTTGGACCCAAGGCTGACCTTCAGGCCGTGCCTGCCCCCTTTAAAGGGCATGTTCTGGACTAATTTTTTTTTTTTTTATATGAAAGTATGTCCCTTTACACACTCATCCAGAAGGGTAATTTTCCACAAGGCCATCTGTCTACAGCAGAAAAAAATAAAATAACAAAACACGTCTGGAAAAATCCCAAAGAAGTCTGGAGCCAGATTCGTGACGTCGCCTGCGGAAGCGCCAGCAGGCTGCGAGAGCTTTGCACGGTTTCAGTGCACAGCCTGTGTAGACCAAGCGCTCCCATTTCTCTCTCATTGTCCGGTCTTTTGGAAAACGATGAGTACTAATCCCATCATGATTGGTGTTGCTACACCCTCCTACGATACATCTGTTAACCATTTTAATAATTACGCGATAACGTTGAAGAAATTTGCAGAAAACCACCAGGTCGTTTTCTCATAAACAAACCAGCGCTGACGTAGGATTCAGAAGGAGGCGTCCCGCACGCGACGTCACGAAAATCAACGTTTGCCGGGAAATCCAAATGCCAAGTTTTTTCAGAGGCGGACCAATTCGCCTCAAATGGCTTGATTTCAACTGAATATTTCTGGTATTGCGCAAGGTAAAAAAAAATTGCACAAAATGCAGAATGTTACAGATATTTGACCAAAGTTTAAAATAGGAGAATTACATTGATCTTGCTCAAGTCAAGTCAAGTCAAGTGCTTTTATTTGTCACATAGATTTTACATGTCGTGAAATGTTGAAGGGGTCATCAGCTCAGCATATATATAAATAAATAAGAATAAAAACAACATATGCAAATAAGTAAACGCACTAGAAAAGTAAAAGATGACTCCTGAAGCATGACATGTAAAAAATAAATCTAAAATACTAATGAGTAAGTTAAAATAGCCTGAGGATAACAACAAGATTAAAATGAAATGTGCACAGTTAAAAAGAGGAAAACGAGTCTGCTTTTCCACTACCAACGCGGCTGAGTTGGGCTGAGCCGTGCGGTGGTGAGTTGGGCTGAGTCGAGCTAAGCGGGGCTGTTGGAGTTGCATTTCGACTACAACCGCGCTGAACCGTGCTGGCTGGAAGTGGTTGGACAAAGTGGGTGGACGTCACGTGATGTCGTTAGGCGGCGCAAACAGTGACATCAGTGAGCTTTTAAGCGGTAGTCTCACGACCCGGATAGTAAACAATAAACATGGAGGACATGGAGTCGTTAGTGTTGCTGGTCTTGGTGCTGTGGCTTGTTGTCACCGACGCCGCCAACAGATACTGGCAAAAGCGTATAGATGAGGCGAGGCGCATAAGGCTTCAGAAATTCTCGTAATTCGTAATTCTTCCGGGTTTACGGTGTTTACAGATCCCAGCGTGCTCGCGGGGCATGTGTGGGCATGTGAGGACACTCCTCCTCACCAATCAGTGCACAGGGGAGTGTCTCCTCACGCCCCTAGCCCCACTCAGCTCGGTTTGGCTCGCTTCAGCCCCACTCCAAAACCGTGCGAGTTTTGGGTGCTGAGCAGGGCTGAAGCGAGCTGAGTCGTGCTGCTCTGAGGTAGTCGAAACGCAAGCCGTATCGGGCTGGAGTGAGCTGAAAAAGGGTAGTGGAAAAGGGCCATAACACTGATATAAAAACTGTAGTAAAAGGGATTATTTAAAATGTACTGAGTTTAGCAGTCTAACTGCCTGTGGATAAAAACTCTTCCTCAGTCTCTCTGTTCGTGCATGGAGATTTCGTAGTCGTCTGCCTGAATTCAGCAGGGTGAAGAGGTTAGAGTTTGGGTGTGAGGCATCCCGCATGATTTTCCTGGCCCTAGCTCCCACCCTCTTTGTGTATATGTCCATCAGACTCGGTAGGGGGGCTCTGATCGTCCGTTCCGCAGAGCGCACCACTCTCTGCAGTGCTTTCTGGTCACGTTCTGTACAGTTCCCAAACCAGGCCGTGATACAGCCTGTTGGGACACTCTCCACCGCTGAGGAGTAAAATGTGGTCAAGATGGAAGGGGAGACCTTAAACTTCCTCAGTCGGTGGAGAAAGTACAGCCGCTGCCTGGATTTCGCTGTGAGGTGTTGTTTGTTTCGGATGCCTGCTCGTCTGCCCCTGTGTTTCTTGGTCCGACGCTTGGACCTACTTGCGTCTTGAGTCCCATCACTGTGCCGGAGTATCTCAGATGGAAACGCCGTGTTGTTATCAAAAGGCATGTCGCCAGGTAAGCACTGGTTTCTAATTTCTAGAAGTGTCCCGCGATCGTATGTGATCATACTTAAAACTGGTCAGTGAAAACTTAAAAAGGGTAAAAACAAGAAAGATAAGGTTAAAATCTACAGAGCGACCCCGCCGGCGTCTGGACACAGCCGCGCCATCTTCCCACTAGAGAGAAGTGATTTCAGCTCCTGAATTTACCCGTGATATGCACTTTAAGTGATAAGTTAGTTCCTTCTATGAGTTGCATTATAGCAGCTATAAACAGTCATTCCCTCAGCAGTCTCTCTCTTTCTTTTTTTTAATTTGTCTTAAAGTTGGCGGCACGGTGGTGTAGTGGTTAGCGCTGTCGCCTCACAGCAAGAAGGTCCGGGTTCGAGCCCCGTGGCCGGCGAGGGCCTTTCTGTGCGGAGTTTGCATGTTCTCCCCGTGTCCGCGTGGGTTTCCTCCGGGTGCTCCGGTTTCCCCCACAGTCCAAAGACATGCAGGTTAGGTTAACTGGTGACTCTAAATTGACCGTAGGTGTGAATGTGAGTGTGAATGGTTGTCTGTGTCTATGTGTCAGCCCTGTGATGACCTGGCGACTTGTCCAGGGTGTACCCGTAGTCAGCTGGGATAGGCTCCAGCTTGCCTGCGACCCTGTAGAAGGATAAAGCGGCTAGAGATAAGGAGATGAGATTTGTCTTAAAGTTAATAAAAAGAAGCCCTCTATCCTGAAGACTCTGCCGTGGTGGAAATCGTTACAAAACCCTCACACTCAAGACTCCTTCTATAAGGAAATACCTCGCAAATAAAGCTGCAGGTTGAATTTGTTCTTAACGATATAACCACTAAAGTGATAAACAGACGGGACTGTTTGTGTTTTGTCAGGGACGCTGCCATAAATCCATCGTACGTGATGTTATTTTCCGCAAGGACAGCGGAGGTGTACAAGTGCACGCTATACTCGACTGCAGTATAATATTATGATCTAGTGTGACGTCTCGGTCAATTTGTTTGCATTTCTGCACAAAACTTATGGCCACGCAGTATGAGAAAAGGAATCAAAATAAAGTAGTAGCTAGTTTGTTGGCGTTTTATTTAAAAAATTTTTTTTACCCGCTTATCTTCCATCCGTTTGATGCGTGACGCGGTGTGCTGTCGTGCTGCCGGTGCTGCCGGTGTTGGTGTTTTGTGGTGAAACAAAGTCAGGATCGCGTCTGGCTTCAGTTGTCGCTTCTTCCCAGTGACTTTTTTTTTTCTTCATCCAAGTCCTCTACAAATCCACAATCTTCTTTAAAATGTTCACTGCACGATTTGTTGCTTTTTCCAGGAGTAAAGTTTTCTCGCTTTACTTGATGAAGCCACTCGGCCAAACGTCTTGGATCCAGGAGGGAATGAGGAAGACGTGCGGAATCCTACGTCACACAGCGCCACCTTCGTTTTCGTCTCCTAATAGTCAAGTTTATTTCTATAGTGCTTTTAACAATAGACATTGTCGCAAAGCAGCTTTACAGAATTTGAATGACTTTAAACATGAGCTAATTTTATCCCTAATCGATCCCCAATGAGCAAGCCTGTGGCAACAGTGGCGAGGAAAAACTCCCTCAGACGACCTGAGGAAGAAACCTCGAGAGGAACCAGACTCAAAAGGGAACCCATCCTCATTTGGGTGATAACAGACAACGTGATTTATAACAGTGTTAACATGAAGTCAGTTTCGTTGATGTTATAAACTCATCATTGATGGAAACTTGAGTGCAAAACTGTTCATGACAACTGCAGTCCTAAAGTTAGCAAGTCAACTGCAGTCCTCAGCCATAAAAGCGTTACTGTACCGGTAAGTGTCCAGAGCGTCTTCCAAGTGCGACTTTTGACTGTCCATAAGGGGCAGTCCTTTACAGGAGCGATGTGATGAGACTCCAGCCAGACGTGGGGCATCAGGATGGATCAGGCAGGTCCGAGGAGCAGAAGAGGTCAGCGTCTCAATCTCAGGATTGACCTGTAACTCAGAGGGACAGACAGAGTGGGGGAGGGGAGAAAGAGAGAGATCTTTTTCCATGTATCTGGCTAATCCCGCATGGCCACGCCCGGGGAAATGGCCCAACGGACTGATATTACAACTTTTTTTTTAAGCTAAAGCCTGCTTAATTTTTTTTCATCGAGAGCATCTTGTATTAATGTATAATCATGACGTTTCATAATCCCGTAATTTCCTGGTTAATCGCTTTAAACAAATGTCGCCTAATAGACACGTCATCGTATCAATGTTTAGCCATTTTTCTTTGTTAAACAGCATCTTTTTAATGCTTATTAAGAGTGTGGCGGGTCCACCAAAATGATATCTTGTCCTACTAAAGAGTACGTCAAGTACATAATACCGGACATAAATTTAGAGAGCCAGGATGAGCAGGATGTGTAAGGAAATGTACGTAAATCTGTTCAAGCATAAAAGTTTTGGATATTGAACCTTTTGGGTCTTTTTAAATAAATTTTAATAAATACATGGCATTTCTTGCATACTTTAATTGACCTTGAATCCACCGATGTTCACGGACCGTATCGCGGGGCCAGGAAGTCTTCTCTGACTTACGGTTAGCGCCCCACCCAAATTCATTTAATGTATTGGCAATCACTGCTTCTTCAGACAGACTATTCCAGTGGGTAACAACTCGTTGGGAGAAACAATATCTCCTAAGCATCAGTTCTGCCTCTGCTTGATTTATGCTCTTGCTATGGCTTCTTGTTCTCAACCTGTCTCCTTGCTTGAGTTTGAAGAAGTATTCCAGGTCCAACTTATCAATGCCATGCATAATCCTGTAAACCTCTAGTAAGTCAGCCCTGTACCTCCTGACTTTGAGTGACATAAGACCTGTAGCTTTTAGTCCATCTTGATAATCCATATTATTCAATCCTTCTATCATCCTAGTAACTCTCCTTTGGACGTTCTTTATATTATCTACATCCTGCTGTAGAAAGGGTCTCCATGCTCGAACACGATAGTCTAAGTGGGGTCGCACGAGGGTTTTGTACAGCCCCAGTATGCTTTCCGTACTCATAGACCCTGTCCACACGTAGCCGGGTATCTGCTAAATCGAAGATATTTTTCTACGTTTTGGCCGGTCATCCACATGAAAACACATCAAAAACGAATATTTAAAAAAACTCCGGGCAAAGTGAAGATTTTTGAAAACTCCGTGTATGCCTTTTCGTGTAGACAGAGATAACCGGAGTTTTGCGTTTTAGAACGTCACAATCTGCGCCAAAAAAATGACAACAAATCTGCCCTGACGTCAAACGTGCGACCTTTGTTTACTGCAGAAGCCAGATTAAGCATGGACTTAAGCTAGCCGCACACCACGGCGATCCACGCGGTACCGAACCGACCCATTTCAGAGCCGACTCCCGACAGGGCACGCACATATCCCTCGACTGTTGACGAGTGCAGTCGCGATTGAAGCGACACGTGACAACTTAATAGCTTTGTGATTGGCTATTGGATATAGTTACTGTTAAATCCAACACTTGAAGATGCTACAGGCTGAATTACAAATGACACAACACGGAATATGTAGCGCACTATCTAGGCTGCATAAGCTATTATTTCCAACCTTAAATAGTGCACTTATATAGGGGAGTTAAAGCGATTTGGAATTCAGCCACACAACTTGAGCAGAGTGGCTTTCCAGCCCACTGTGTCTATGGATAAAGCTTCAGTCTATGGAATTACAGTATATACCTGCATTAGGTGCTACCAACACGTATTTCTCGCGCTAGAAATTGTGTTTAATGATGTCACGTGTTATATGCGAAAGATATGATTGGTTATTGCTAGCGACTCTCGCCGATCAGTCTGGCTCCCGATTAGTTTTTCGAATCGGCTGCGAGATGAGTCGGTACCATCGAAAACTAGTCTTTACGCCTGACTCGCGACTTCAGTTGGCTCGGTACGCTGAAAATCGGCGTAGTGTGCGGCTAGCTAAAGAGTAATGGATCGGAGTAGTGCCTTGAAAGTGTTAATTATTGTGCAGGTGCTATTTACATGTTTAATTTTAGAAGCCCAACTACTGCTCCAAGAGCACAGGCGATGTGATGAGGGGGTAGGATTTGGGGAAATAATGCCATCTACAGGTTTGGAATGCTTATGAATGTGATTGAAAACGCAGATGTTCGGTTATGTGTGGAAGGGATTTTTTTCAAAGACGAGGTGGTGTGGATAAAACATTTTTATAAACAGAGGGGGGGAAATGTTCGGTTTTAAAAATACCCGGCTACGTGTGTACATGGCATTATCCTCATACGTCGTCCTTCTTCTTCTAATTCTTCTTATTCCCCGTATTTGTTTTGCCTTCTTTGCAGTGGTGCTTTTGTGGCTGGGGACTGCAGTTGACTTGCTGACTTTAGGACTGCGGTTGTCGTGAACGGTTTTGTGCTCGGGTTTCCGTCGGTGAGGGGTTTATAGCATCAACGAAGCTGACTTTATGTTAGGACTGTTAATGTTTTAGTCGTGTTGTTGCCCGGATGGGGATGGGTTCCCTTTTGAGTCTGGTTCCTCTCGAGGTTTCTTCATGTTGTCTGAGGGAGTTTTTCCTTGCCACCGTCGCCACAGGCGTGCTCGTTGGAGATAGATTAGGGATAAAATTAGCTCATGTTTTAAGTCGTTCAAATTCTGTAAAGCTGCTTTGCGACAATGTTGATTGTTAAAAGCGCTATACAAATAAACTTGACTAGACTTACAATACTAGCTGGGCTGCACGGTGTAGTGATGTAGTGGTTATCACTGTCACCTCACAGCAAGAAGGTTCTGGGTTCGAGCCCAGTGGCCAGCGAGGGCCTTTCTGGGTGGAGTTTGCATGTTCTCCCTGTGTGGGTTTCCTCCGGGTGCTCCGGTTTCCCCCACAGTCCAAAGACATGCAGGTTCGGCTAATTGGAGGCTCTAAATTGACCGTAGGTGTGAACGTGAGTGTGAATGGTTGTTTGTCTCTATGTATCAGCCCTGCGATGACCTGGTGACTTGTCCAGGGTGTACCCCGTCTCTCACCCATAGTCAGCTGGGATAGGCTCCCACTTGCCCGCGACCCTGTACAGAATAAGCGGCTACAGATAATGGATGGATGGACTATACTTGCCACATGTCTGCTAGGTTTCAATGTCTCATTTATATAATCTCCTAAATCTTTCTCTTCAGATATTACATAGATGAGTTCGTCTCCCATGAAGTAGTCGTATCTTGAATTTTTGACACCAGTGTGCATTTCTGGGTGTTAAACATCATCTGCCGCTTCAAACTCCGCTCGTACAGGTTATGAAGGTCTTCCTGGAGGGTAAAGACTTCCTCCACAGTAGCAGCTCTTCTCAGTACCTTGGCGTCCTCAGCGAATTTCAGAACACTACTGGCTAATCCTTCGTCTATATCCTTGACAAAGATGACGAACAGGATCGGGCCCGAAACTGAGCCCTGGGGCACTCCGCTAGTGACATTCAACCAGTCTGACATCTTCCCGTTAATCACCACCCTCTGCTTCCGATGTGCCAGCCATGCACCGATCCAACTACAAATCCTCTGACCAATACCGTGGGCTTGTAACTTCATTAGAAAGCAAAGGGCATTTAACGTTTCTTATTGCGTATAATTTTTCTCAACTACAAACAACGAGCAAACTTTGTGTCTTGGTGCATTCCGTAGGTCCTACGACGTCATTATTTCCCAAATTTTCCTTTTTGGAAATTTAAAGTCAGATAGACGTACTATTGTACTTTACTATAGTACCGTGCAAAAGTCTTAGGCACGTGTAAAAGAAATGCTGTAGAACAGAAATGGCTTAAAATAATGAAACGAAACGTTTCAACAAGGGCTTAGCGGTCACATGCGTGGACAGCACTTTATGGAAATTCGGAACAAGAATCCACATATGTGGACATTTTCTCTAAAAGTACATCTTATCAAAAGATGATGCTTAGTTTTTATTCTAATCAGGTTCTAATAAGCCCAAATAGCAAAGAGAAATAAAAAATGCATGTAAAAAAACCAGCTTGGGCCTTAGGAGGTTAAAAAAAAATACTACAAACGGTAAGCAGTAAGCCATAATGAATGAAACCAAGTCGATATTTGGTGCGAGACGACCCTTTGCTTTATAAAAAAAAAAAAAGAGAAAAAAGTGTCTTGTCTATAAAATTTGAATCTGAACGGAGTTTCATCTGAATAACAAACAGTACACAGAAAAGTTGTAACCCGTTTGTTCAAACCAACTCCCCCAAAACTTAATTTTGTTGTTTGTACTTTGATCCAATGTGTGCTCACAATCTATCAACTTTCACTTTCTCCTGTAAACATATTTTAGCTGAGAAATAATGACCGAGTAAATAATCTACTTCGTTCACGTTCATTACACCTGTGACTGCGTCTATAACACGCCTGCTGGTGAAGTATTGCGAAAACATAACATAACTAAAATGGAATCGAATATATTAGCTCATTGGAGCTCAAAACTAGGGGGACGTGACACGACTGTTGCTGATTGGCTGCATGAACCGACAGCACTGGGCTCATTACATCATTCTTCACAACATTCTGTGTGTGTGTGTGTGTGTGTGTGTGTGGTTTTTATATGACCACTAGTGGTGCCATTAAACTCTTTTTCAAAAAAAAAAAGTTACAAATAATCCTATTTAAAACGTTTGTTAACCGCAGGGAAGGTGAAAGAATTTTCCCCGACGCCCAATTATTTTTATTAGTGGACTGAAAGCTACTGAATTTGAATCACCGACTTCCAATTTTATGTTTTTTTTTTAAAAATAGAACAATTAATGAATTTATCTCCACGTGGCCCTAAATTCTCCGCTATTTTTCCCTGCTTCACTATGACCCAGTTCAAGATACTACATCATGCATGACGTGGCGAGCTTTCCCTGTTCGCGCAAGACATTGTGGGATACAAATTTGAAACAGGAGAGAAAATGGAGGACGTGAGTGTGCGGATGAAACGTGAAAGACCGACTACAGTAACGGGAAGAAAGCGAGAAGAAAAGACGTTATGTTATACACGAAGGAAAGGAAACGCAGGACCAAACTAATAAATATCGGCGCTCAGCGAGCACCTCGGTGTGATCAGCTGTTCGTTTAGCGACAGAATGATGGAACTGTCAGTGCACGCTCAAAGGGAAACCTGTAGATGGCAGTAATGCAACACTGTGGATGCCAGCTGCCGTAAAACCCAAAAGAAGAAGCAGGTAAACCTGCGCATGCGCACACGGACTTCCTCTGCTTGACTGCGCGAAGCGAGCGATTTCATGCACATTATTTGCTTTAATCCACTCAGATTAAATAACTTCCCAGCTACAGAACAGAACGGCCTGATATTTTGTCAGATATGACCAAATTTCAGATGGAACTAAATTTCACCGATTTTATGAAATCGAAAGGCCGTCTAGCTTGAATGCCGGAAATATGAAATATATATATATATATATATATATATATTTTTTTTTTAGATTATCCGAGCTGCCCTGATCACTCATGTCTGATGTCTAATTTATTGAAAAAAAAAAAAATTTTGTGCCTGTGGTGAGCAGAAAAGCATCTCGAATACACAACACATCAAACCTTGCAGAGTGGAACCCAGTGGTGTTTTCTGTTAGCATGGCCCGTCCACATCAAAGTTCAATGTTTTTGAGATGCTTTTCTGCTCACCACGGTTGTAAAGAGTGATTTATTTGACTTGCTATGTCCTTCCTCACAGCTTGAACCAATCTGTCCATTTTCCTCTGATCAGTAAGGTGTTTCCACCTGAAAAACCGTTGTTCTCTGAATGTTTTTCACACCGTTCTGTGTAAACTCCAGAGACTGTTGTGTGTGTGAAAACCAGCAGTTTCTGAAACACTCAAGTCCATCTGGCTCAAACCAACACCCCTGCCACAGTGAAAGAAAGTCGCACTTTGAGATCACATTATTATTTTTATTTTTTTCCCCCGTTCTGATGTTTGATGTGAACTTTAATTGAAGCTCTCGACCTGCATCTCTCTGCATGGTCATGTGCATTGCTTTGCTGCAACCTGATTGGCTGATTAAATGACCGCATTAAGGCCATTATTAAAAAATGTTCTGTTTCCGGTCCACCGGCCGGGTGAGTGCCGTTTGTGCGGTTGAAATTTTTTTTTTAACGCTGGTTTTTCGACATTTTTTTCGGGTTCGTAAATCTAAAATCGAACTTGACATTTCCGCATTCCCAGGGCTTTCCACTAAGGCTCATACTAGCCAGCCATGACAAATAATGCCGCTTTTCCACTACCAACGCGGCTGAGTTGGGCTGAGCCGTGTTGGGCTGAGCCGTGCCGTGCTGAGTTGGGCTGAGTCGAGCTGAGTGGGGCTGTTGGAGTTGCATTTCGACTACAACCGCGCTGAACCGTGCTGGCTGGAAGTGGGTGGACACATTGGGTGGAGTTAGCGAAAGTGGGTGGACGTCAGGTGATGTCATTAGGCGGCGCAAACGGTGACATCAGTGAGCTTTTAAGCGGTAGTCTCACGACCCGGATAGTAAACAATAAACATGGAGGACATGGAGTCGTTAGTGTTGCTGGTCTTGGTGCTGTGGCTTGTTGTCACAGACAACGCCAACAGATACTGGCAAGAGCGTATAGATGAGGCGAGGCGCATAAGGCTTCAGAAATTCTCGGAATTCGGAATTCTTCTTCTTCCGGGTTTACGGTGTTTACAGATCCCAGCGTGCTCGCGGGGCGTGTGTGGGCATGTGAGGACACTCCTCCTCACCAATCAGTGCACAGGGGAGTGTCTCCTCACGCCCCTAGCCCCACTCGGCTCGGTTTGGCTCGCTTCAGCCCCACTCCAAAACCGTGCGAGTTTTGGGGGCTGAGCAGGGCTGAAGCGAGCTGAGTCGTGCTGTTCTTAGATAGTCGAAACGCGAGCCGTGTCGGGCTGAAGTGAGCTGAAGCGAGCTGAAAAAGGGTAGTGGAAAAGGGCCATAAGTAGCCAGCCGGGGGGAGTAAACACAAAATAAACTCCTGTGCACGCAGTTCCCAGGATTAAATGTATTTTCCACAGACAATTTATTTATTCACTTTACTCAAATACAAAGTAAAATGGCAGTAAATCGTCTTTCTTTTCTTGCGTATTGCATCATGAGGCGTTCCTGGCTTGTAAATCTCTTATTTTCGGTGCATGACACATTCACGCAGCTGAGCATGCTATGAATTAACAACGACAACGGTCTGCAGTGGCGGCTACACAATTACACACTCAGCCAACATTTCTCCATTTGTGTATGAAAATACACTCCAACCACTCAGTTTGGCTTCATTTACAACCAACGGTGTCTTTTGATGCCAGCACGTAATTGAACGAGAGAAGACTGGTTTACCGGAGACAAAATAAGCGTCATCTCTGCTTCTGTTCCCTCCGACACACTACTGCCTCCGCCGAGTGCGCACACACACTGCATGTCGGGGCCGCGGATGAGTTACTCTCCCTTGATCAACGAAGTCTGCGGGGAATTTGTGGTTATTATCGGTACAAACAGCACGAATCACAACTTAAATGAGTGCGGTTCAGTTTGACATTATTGTCAGTCTGTTAGATAAACATTTAATTTTATTAAAATCGAAAATTAATATTTAGAGCCTGTGGGCTACAAAAATAATAGTCATTAAAGTAGCCGGCTGGACTTAATTGTTTAGTCGGCTGTATGGCCGGCAGCCGGCGCTTGTGGAAAGCCCTGCATTCCGCGCAGAATATAGAACTGAATCAGCTCTGCGTATTCGCCGTGCGGCACAAAAAAAAATGTCCGCCACCATGAAGGAAGGAGATCCGGAGTTTTCAAACATTTGCTTAAGTGTGAAATCGCAAAATGGTATTCTAGCGAACAACAAAATAGTAAAGATTCAGAAAAACAAATCATTCAGTGATCATTTTAATAGTGTAATTTCATCCGAACTAGGCCTAACGCTCGATTTAGAACTACAAAAACTCCGTGTGTCGGACATTTTAAGTACCTTTGTAAAAGTTTTGCATATGTTGCAGTCAGCATTTAAAATGCTAACTTAAAGTTTTTGTACAAGTTTCAGTTGATTAAACCGTCATATTTTATTAAAATGTGTCTGCGTGTGTAATAAAAAAGTACTGAAAGAAAAAGCAAACACAGCATTGCGATTTCTTATCCATCCATATATATATATATATATATATATATATATATATATATATATATATATATATATATAAATAAAAAATCCTTCCCTCCCGACTGAAAATTTTTTTGCTCACCCGGTGGACAGGAAACGGATTTTTTTTTAAGGATGACCTAACCTACAGGTGTTCCTGTTAAACTGGACTGAGCGTATAATTTGTTTAATTAAGAAAGCAACACCGCTTTCCAGTGCTGCGATTTGGGATGCGAACGTTCGTATAGCGTAGCAGCACTGCTGAACTTTGTCTGTGGCAGTGTAAATCTGTCTGCTCGTTAATATTTAAACGCACTCAAATACCAAATATTCTCATGAAATTCAATCCAGATCTAGTGTCGGAGGTTTGAGAGTCTGGATGGAGACTGGTTTTACTGGAGCTGGACGTCATCCAGAGAGTGCATTTGAGCCTATAAAACACAGGTTGCTTATTTTAGTCTGCTTGTACTTTTCAGCGATGGTGGATTTGCTGCTGAAATTCATTCAACCCTCATTCAGAGAGAACACACACACACACACACACACACACACACACACACGAATGACAGTGTGCGTCTTGATTCCAGTCGTGTTTCAAAAGTGAGTAGATGCCGACATTATGACTCACCCCGAACAACATTCACTCCGTTACCATGTCAACCACAAACTTGAAGTGCTAATGGTGATCCTTGGGTGACTGTGTGTGTGTGTGTGTGAGAAAGAGAGAGAGAGACAGAGAGAGAGAGAATATGAATCACTGAGTACGTTTGATGTGATCAAAGAGGCCGTGTTGTTTTTCATGTCAAAAGGCCCTTCACTGAGACAAGTGTTTATTTGCGGCCTGTGTTGTGCAGATGAACTCCAGCTTCGGCGTGATGTGCGAACGGTTCAAAGAAGTCAAATTTATTAAGACGTCAGCTTTATTAAAGGTGCCCTTCCACCAAAAACGTTTAATACTGGCTCTTTTTGAAATACCATAGTTCAGTCCGAGTTGCTTATACATGCTGCATGTGAAAACGTCATTCTACGCCCATTCCCTGTATTCGCTTATGAAAGAAAACAGTCGGAAAAACAAGCGGATCTGAAAAAGCCATACGATCTTACGTCACTTCGTAAATTAGTGTTCATGGCCTCGCCCACCTTGGCTTGCGACCGCCCACAGGAAGGAAGTTCAGATTTCAGCGCGAGGAGAGACTGCTCCTCGCAGTCCTCGTGAGAGACAACACGAGCTGCATTTTGGCGGATTTGAACGTATTTTGGGCTGGAAAACGTCAGCAGTATCCGGCAACACTGAGCAGAGCCCATCTCATCAGTAGCTAACGAAGAGGACCTAACAGCAAGCTGAAAACATGTCTGAACAAGTTCGTGCCGGTGTTATTTGTGGCAGTAAGACATCAACGTTGCATTTCTTGCCCAAGATAGAAGAGCTGAAGAAGAAATGGTTGGAATTTATCATTGGAACACCACCAGTGAAGTATAATGCAGCGTTAGTACTGTGTTCTGATCATTTCAACCACAGTGACTTTTCAAACTTCGGTGCCTTCAGTAGTGGTTTTGCTTCGAGGTTGCATTTAATCCCTGGATCTGTGCCGTCAAGACGATCGACCACCAGCTCACAAGCTGGAAGTAAAACATGAGCTTTTTGTTCCAAAATAGCATGTTCATATTCTCCACGTTAGCATGCATGACATGGTCACAAGCTAGGCAGGGATGAGAGTTTTCCGCTTTTTCTGAGTAAAAAACGACCTTTTTATATTATGCCAAATCCGTTGAGAATTTTTTTTTTTTAATTTTTATTAATTTCGGGGTTGGGGTCAGGGCTTAATTTGAGCCAGAACATGACGGAACAAGAGCCGTAACCTCCGTCGTCGGATCCGGCAGCTATTTTCATTTCATTCGGTGTTCCGGCAGCTATTTAAATGGATCAGATCACCTCCGTGACCATCACAAAGGGAAAAAAAATCAAACAATAAATTAAATAAATAAGTAAATAAAAATTTGTTTAGTGTTTGGTTTTGATTTTGATATCTGTTGTTGATTTCTCTCCTATGACATCCACAAAATCTATGCGAAAGGGGAAGGGGGGGGGGACATGGGGTGTATACTTCCGCTCAATAGAACACCGGGTTTTTTGTAGCCGTTAGCTTGTGCTGTGGAAAAAATGGCAAAAAACCAAGAAAGCTTACTAAAATTTTTCAAAGTCCCAGGACAGCCGGATCCTAAACGACCTAAAATGGACGACGTTGGACACAGTGACACTGCACCAGCACCTGCTGCAAGTGTACCAGTCCGCAGGAACGATCAAAAAGAAGACGAGAAGAATGATGATGACGGTGAAGCTAGAACGCATGTGTGGAGAGCGAGAGTGAACTTGAGTGCCTGTTTGGAGAACATTCTGAGCGTTGTCCATTGTTGTCCAGGATTTGATAACTGGTGCTGTTGCAATACATGTCATGCAATAGGCGTATGTGTAAAGTTATAGTAAACCGCCCCCCGCCCTTTTTTTTTTTTTTTGAGTCGCCGGACCCACCCACCTCCTGCGTTCCGGGACCTCCCACTTCACAAATTAAGCACTGGTTGGGGTATGTTCCTTCATGCTGTTCAAACTTTATTAACTCCAACGATGTTTACACATTATTTGTAAGTCGCCATCTTTAGTCTCGTTTAAATCTCGTTGAATGTGATGTAAAATTCGTGTTCTCTACATTGTTATTGGTCAAAACATCGACGTCAAGACCATAATAGCCAATCAAAACAGTTTTTACAAAGACACCCATATTTTTTTTTTAAAGTCACTCGTTCATTTTATTCATTTGTTTGTTCAGTAAAAACCCAAACATTTGTTGAATTTTTCTTATTTCCTCGTGTCGCACCTCAATGACGTCAGCGCGCGGTATTTTTCCCTTCGCGGTTCGTTCCTTCTCTCTCGCCGTAGTAAGACACCCACATCCGCTTGTTCTGACTCACTGGGGGTAGCGTCACAGTGCTGTTAGCCAATCAGAGGTAACATGTTTACATGTCATGAATATTGAGTAAGAGCTGAAATCCTGTCGTTCTCTCCCCACCCACTCCTCCAGCAAACTAGAACAGCCTGAAACAGGAGAACCACAGCATTTTTTTTCACCAAAACTGGCTCATAGGGCATTCATTCATTCATACTAGAGACCACCGCACAATTAATGAAAAAACGATGCAAGGAGACCTTTAAGAAGTCCTAGCCTAATGGTTAGAGAAGCAGATTTGGGATCAGAAGGTTGCTGGTTCGATTCCTTGGACCAGCAGGACTGGTTGAAGTGCCCTTGAGCAAGGCACTTAAGTTATTCCTAACTGCTCCGGCAGGAGTGGTGGTGGTGTACCTTGTGTCTGATTAGCCAAAGGAAAACTGATGATGTGATTATCAGTTTGGGTGGGAGCCCGGTTAGCTTTAAAAGGTTGGGTATCTTTATTTACATCACATTTGTTACCACAGTTCTTATTTCCCTTTCAAGTCAAAGTCCCTCTCACGCCAGAATCTGGTCTTCCCAGGCAGTCTCCTTTCCCAGCACTAACCAGCTCTTTGAGGCGTATGGGTGCGGCCCCAATCTCCGTTTCGATAGCCCTCGGTTTCTTGCCTATACAGCTAGAGTTACAGTGGGGGGGCTAGTCCTCTGGTAACCGCAAGAGTTTAACTTCCCCACTCGCATCTGTATTGCAGCGTGCCTTACCAGACGGTAGTAGGTACCAGTTTTGAATGAATGAATGAACCCTTTGTCACTGTTACCAGTGAAATTGACCATCAACCTGTCCTTACAGAGGGGGAACAGGACAGGAAGACAGGGATAAAAGAAAAAGAAACACAGTAGTAACATGAGGAAAGATGAGGAAAAAAAGAACCCCCCCCCCCACTATGTTCCTATCAGGAGTACAGTGTGGAAGCATTTAAAAACCTCCGCAAAAGCACACAATAACACAAGTACACTTTAAAACATGGGACTTGAGGGGGGGAAAGGGGGGAAGGGGTGGGCGGTAAGGGGGTAGGAGGGGAGGGGAGGAGGTAGAGGTAACCCAGCGCAAGCAAGCAGCCGTCCGCTCCTGCATCCATGCAAACGGCGCTGGTCACGCACCCGCTTGTCACACTGGGGGTGAAAAACGGCGACCGCGGAAAATTGGGGAAGGAATGCGAAAAATGCGAGAGTGTCTCCCAGCAGTGACCTTCTGGGGGAAATGTTGTCCCAGCAACGGCCTTGATCAAGGCCAGTGCTGTTCAGGGAGCCGAATGTCGATAAGATAGAGATTGTTTAGTCTTTCGAACAGACGCAGTCTTTCCACGTCCCCACCACTCGTCCATATCTGTCCATTTCGTCCATTCTGTTCAATTCAATTCCATTTGGTCTCCGAAATACGTATTCCTTGCAAAGCTGAAAGCTGCTCCGAGATAACAACCATTTTGTGGTTAAAGTTCTGAGTTTTATGATGGTCTTTGGTATGACCCGACCGCAAGCAGAATTTGCAATCTCCCGGTCGAGAGGCGAACACGCTAACCACTAGGCCAACTCGCGGTTGTTTCCATTTCAAACAGTCGATATAAAGGTGATCAGAGGAGCAAGATACATGATTGTTTACGCTCTTCTCTGTATATGCAGTTCTGCTTATACATACTTACTTTTTTTTCACGTATACACAATTCTTTACAGAAATGCTCAGGAGACTGGCAACACTACAGGTTTGGCGCTGACCAATCACCGTTCATGTAAATTGACCATCATGACTACAGAAGAAGAAGCAGCCTTTATTTGTCACATGTACTCAAGCACAGTAAAATTCTGAAGCAGTGAGCACAAACACATGCACAGCTGCCCACTGCTTTGGGTTACAGTGTCCGGGGAGCGGTTGGGGGTTAGGTGCCTTGCTCAAGGCCACTTCAGCCCAAAGTGCATATTCTGGACCAATTTCGTGTTTTGTTTTATCTGAAAGTATGTCCCTTTACACACTCATCCAGAAGGGTAATTTTCCACAAGGCCATCTGTCTACAGCAGAAAAAAATAAAATAACAAAACACGTCTGGAAAAATCCCAAGGGTGTCTGGAGCCAGATTCGTGACATTATCTGCGGAAGCGCCAGCAGGCTGCACGAGCTTTGCACGGTTTCAGTGCACAGCCTGTGTAGACCAAGCGCTCCCATTTCTCTCTCATTGTCCGGTCTTATGGAAAACGATTCCATAAGACCTACGATACATCTGTTAACCATTTTAATAATTACACGATAACGTTGAAGAAATTTGCAGAAAACCACCAGGTCGTTTTCTCATAAACAAACCAGCGCTGACGTAAGATTCAGAAGGAGGCGTCCCGCACGCGATGTCACGAAAATCAATGCTTGCCTGGAAATCCAAATGCCAAGTTTTTTCAGAGGCGGACCAATTCGCCTCAAATGGCTTGATTTCAACTGAATATTTCTGGTATTGCGCAAGGTAAAAAAAAAAATGCACAAAATGCAGAATGTTACAGATATTTGACCAAAGTTTAATATAAAATAGGAGAATTACATTGATCTTGCTCCTGAATTTACCCGTGATATGCACTTTAACCTAACTGCATGTCTTTGGACTGTGGGGGAAACCAGAGCACACGGAGGAAACCCATGCAGACACCGGGAGAACATGCAAACTCCACACAGAAAGGCCCCCGTTGGCTGCTGGGCTCGAACCCAGAACCTGCTTGCTGTGAGAAGACAGTGCTAACCACTGCACCACCCCACCGTGCCGCCTGAAGGAATGTTAACGAACATGTTTGCCCTAGGAAAACTGGAAAGGACCCCCCCCCCGAGTGCAGCGAGGTGCAAAGAATTATAAATTATGTACAGTACTGTCAGAACAAGCACTGCTAGTAACATGAGATGATAGCTGAACTTTTCCAGACTTTCTCCTCTTTCACATAGCAAGTACCAGTAGGTCTGTAGCTGAGGATTTTGCTTTGCGCTATGCCTCGACCAGTGTAAAAAGAAGTCCTTAAACAGGTTGATGTCTGTCTGTCTGTCTGTCTGTCTGTCTTCACCCTGGGAAAGGTGTAAGCAGACTGCTGTGATTTGGTCCGACGGCTTTTGAATTAACGCACCGGAATCAGTAAACACTGAAATCTTACAATTGGCAGTTCACAAACTTTAGCCAAACTTATTAACGTTAAAGCCGATTATGTGAAACGAGTTGATGAAGCCATCAGGGAAATTGTGAGGGATATACGTTATATTTTTATCCAAAGCCGCTTCAGGAATCGAAGAGACGAGTGAAAATCTCTTCTGTTGTTCATGACCAGATGAATCTTTTACCTCACTGAGGTTGTGTACATACACTAGCTACCGTTCAAAAGTTTGGGGTCACTTTGAAATGTCCATATTTTTGAAAGAAAAGCACTGTTCTTTTCAGTGAAGATCACTTTAAACTAATCAGAAATCCACTCTATACATTGCTAAAGTGGTAAATGACTATTCTAGCTGCAAATGTCTGGTTTTTGGTGCAATATCTCCATAGGTGTATAGAGGCCCATTTCCAGCAACTCTCACTCCAGTGTTCTAATGGTACAATGTGTTTGCTCATTGCCTCAGAAGGCTAATGGATGATTAGAAAACCCTTGTACAATCATGTTAGCACAGCTGAAAACAGTTGAGCTCTTTAGAGAAGCTATAAAACTGACCTTCCTTTGAGCAGATTGAGTTTCTGGAGCATCACATTTGTGGGGTCGATTAAATGCTCAAAATGGCCAGAGAAATGTCTTGACTATATTTTCTATTCATTTTACAACTTATGGTGGGAAATAAAAGTGTGACTTTTCATCGAAAACACAAAATTGTCTGGGTGACCCCAAACTTTTGAACGGTTGTGTAAGGGAATACTATTGAGCATTTTTTTTTGTGTGTTTTAAATTGTTGAACAAGTACAGATTTGTAAATGGTAACACACACACTGGTATTGCTCTGGTCTGTTAGCAGTGTTGTCTCAGGTCGAAGCTTTTACTGGAGTGATGAAGGTTTGTTATTGGAAACGAGGCTGTGAGGAGCTAGAACAGGCCTCACTGAAGCACTGTATTTATTTTTTTAATCCAAAGTAGATCAGTCTGAAATGCTGAAGTATGATTGTTGACGTGTTCTCTGTAATTTGACACCGTTTGGTGTTTTAATGTCTTGTTGGACGGTTTTACAGGGTGTACAGGGAACACTGGGCTTTCAAGAAAGCGTGTCGTCAAAACAAAAATGACAGAAATGACCAGTGTTAATGGATTAGACGCACAGCGTGCATGCTCAGTATAAGTTTCTGTCACTATATTCTCAGAATAGTATGTTTACGTGTCAGAGTTACAATATGCAAGTCATCTTGGTTTTTGGTGAAACTAAAATGAACGTCATCATCTCATCTCATTATCTCTAGCCGCTTTATCCTGTTCTACAGGGTCGCAGGCAAGCTGGAGCCTATCCCAGCTGACTACGGGCGAAAGGCGGGGTACACTCTGGACAAGTCGCCAGGTCATCACAGGGCTGACACATAGACACAGACAACCATTCACATTCACATCTACGGTCAATTTAGAGTCACCAGTTAACCTAACCTGCATGTCTTTGGACTGTGGGGGAAACCGGAGCACCCGGAGGAAACCCACGCGGACACGGGGAGAACATGCAAACTCCACACAGAAAGGCCCTCGCCGGCCACAGGGCTCGAACCCGGACCTTCTTGCTGTGAGGCGACAGCGCTAACCACTACACCACCGTGCCAGCCCTGAACATCATCAAATGAACAAAAACAAAGAAAATGTCGCAGTTCGTTAGAGATGGGAAAGCTTTGGGATACTGACTGATTGATTGAAAATGTTGTCGTGACTAAAACACAAGTTTAAAATATAAATTTAAAACACAAGTTAGTCTATTTCAAATGAATTGCATTCCTGTGCACTCGGCCTCGGTGTCCATGTTCAAACAGATATGCCAAGAATCTTGTGTTACCTGTCTGAACATAGCGATGGAATCCGATGTGTAGGAGGTTATTCATTTGGTATCGTTAAAATACAAGGCTGTGTCAAAGGAAAGGAATAAATTAGAATGGAAAAAAAGAACTGTGCTGGAATCTGAATACTCATTTGGAATTGTTTACAACAAGTGTTCCCAGGCAAAACAATTCTCGCCCGGCAGCACTTATTTGATACCTATGTGTTGGTAATGGGCGGCACGGTGGTGTAGTGGTTAGCGCTGTCACCTCACAGCAAGAAGGTCCAGGTTCGAGCCCCGTGGCCGGCGAGGGCCTTTCTGTGCGGAGTTTGCATGTTCTCCCCGTGTCCGCGTGGGTTTCCTCCGGGTGCTCCGGTTTCCCCCACAGTCCAAAGACATGCAGGTTAGGTTAACTGGTGACTCTAAATTGACCGTAGGTGTGAATGTGAGCGTGAATGGTTGTCTGTGTCTATGTGTCAGACCTGTGATGACCTGGCGACTTGTCCAGGGTGTACCCCGCCTTTCGCCCGTAGTCAGCTGGGATAGGCTCCAGCTTGCCTGCGACCCTGTAGGACAGGATAAAGCGGCTAGAGATGAGATGAGATGTTGGTAATGGTAATATTTCTCAATCATCAGCTGCCAGGTTATAGTCCTATGAAAATCCATGACCTTGAGTTTGACATTTCAAAGTCATTCAAGGTCAAAGGTCATGGCAGCAACTGAAAGCCCATATGGGACTTCTTATATGTTGATAATGGTAAACACCTGGCTATCGTGAACCATTTTGAAGTTATAGCACTTTGAAAACCCATGACCTTGAGTCATGACACGGGGGTCCACGCCACCTTCAGTGGCGCTGATGGACACGGGGGGGTCCACGCCGCCTTCAGTGGCACTGACAGACACTGGAGCAGCACCGCCTTCAGTGGCACTGATGCGGCCCCCGTGTCCACCCCCTTCGGTGGCACTGATGGACACTGGGGCCACACCTTTTTCATGGATGTTTCATGGTTAGCTTATCTGTCCATAAGGCCGATGAGCTGTTGCCATGGCTTGGCCTCCGGCGTCCGTCCGTCATCCACAATTCAGTTAAATCGTATCTCCTCCGTCAGTTCTCCACGGATTTCCGTTCTGATTTGTTTATGTTTGAAAGAACTCATCACTCCGCACAAAACTTGGTTGTTGTTTTCTCAAATTCTTTGCTAACGAGTTACTAATGAGGCCAAATTAATGAATTTTCCAGGCCTCTCATTAGAATTGTATCTCCTCCCTGACTTCTCATCTGATTCCAGTTCTGATCGATGTTTTGTTTTGGGTCAGTCTTCCCTCGGGGAACAACATTTTTTTGTCCTTTGTTGATGGTCTTGTTGTAAACAGTTTGTTGTGGAGGTTGGTCCTCGCTCACACTGTCACATTTCAGTTCTGTCTGATGTTTTGGGTGTCCTGGCTGTTTTGATGGCAGGTCAGATGAGCTACGTCCTTGACGTACTGGTATTTAACAGTGTTTCTTTGGGGCGGCATGGTGGTGCAGTGGTTAGCCCTGTTACCTTACAGCAAGAAGGTTCTGGGTTCGGACCTGCTGGTCAGCTGGGGCTTTCCTGTGTGGATTAGACGTGTCAACAGGGTACTCTAAGTTTCCCATAGGTCTGAGTGTGTGTGTGAATGGCTTTCTGTCTCTCTGCGTTAGCCCTGAGATAGACTGACAGTCTGTCCAGGATGGACCCCAGTTCTTACTGGGATTGGTTCCAGCTCACCTGTGACCCACAATGGGTAAGTGGTGTGTGATTATAAATAAAATGAATGAATGACTGACTGTTTCTTTGCAGATTTTGTCTTTGCAAGTGTATATTTGTCATTATTCCGCGTTGTAGTACCATAGCATGGATTATGGAGTAGTGTGTGTGTGTGTGTGAGGTCGTGTCAGGGTTTAATTACTAATTAACACCCAACACTTTTAATCCCCGTGGCTCTATGCCTCATTGACAGCGTGTGTAACCTGTCACACAGTATCCAGACTGATATCGCTGATGGCGTTGAACTGACTAACCCCACGCGACATCACACACCCATCCATCTGAAAATCCCCTGAAGGACTGGTCACACACCACGGTGTTGCAGTTAGCGTGTCCTTACTGAAGACGCAGGATCAGAAGAGTAATCGGCTGACACGGCAAATAAGGGAAATGTTATGCAGCAGTTAGCTCCAGAATTATTGGCACCCTCTGTAAAGATGTTTTAATCTAAATATATATTCTGGGATTATTGGCTTCATCTCACACTGAAGATCTGCGAGAATTGTACCCTTTTAATTCAACTAAATTTATTCCAGGAAAAGAAATAAAATAATAGCAAACGTACTATAGTTGAAAATCATATTTTGTCAAAGCATTATTTTGGTGTGAGACAAATGTTCAATCCAACTGTGTTCTCAGAATAGTACGTTTACGTGTCAGAGTTACAATATGCAGATCATCTTGGTTTTGGTGACACTAGCATGTATGGAATCAATTTTGTGCCAAAATGTTCATACAATACTTTTGACATATCAAACAAAAACGACAAATCAAAATACAAAAAAAGAAAAAAAGTCAAGTTTTTTAGACTGGCAAACAAATTATTCGTGTAATCGTGCAAAATATCAGTCTATTACTCTTCAGAAACCTTTTATTTTTGTTCCACGTCTTTCTCGGTTTTGTTTGACGTCATTTATTTTGGTTGCGATTCCAGCTTTCTCGTTTGCGCTCCCTGACTTTTTGCTTGCGGTTTTGGCACAAACTTCACGTGTGGGTGGGCTGTCCAGGAATGCATTCCCATTAGCTAACTTGTGTTTGACTGACAGCTACGCTCGGCCATTCCCTACTCGGATTCTGGCGGACTGTTTGACGAGTGACCGATCCATTGACGGTAAACAAGGATCGAGTGGACTTCAGTGGTGACTATGATATTGAATTTACACTTTGTTGAATTAATTCAATATCATAGTTGCCACTGAAGTCCACTTGATCCTTGTTTAAGGTGATGATACACGGGGCAACTTTTTGGGCAATGTTGCCGAGCAATGTTGCTGGCAACGGGCAACTAGGTGAGACACAGGGCAACTTTTCAGGGCAACTAACAATGGGCAACAACAGTTAGCAACGGCAGTTTACAGTTAGCTAAAAAAAATCGATGTCTTAATTTTTGCTGTGACCATTTAATCAAGCTGTCTGTTGTTTTTTAGAGCTTTGGTGAGGTAAATTCCTCCATATAGAATATTAAAATAACTTACCGGCGTAAAAACAGATGAGGAGTCTCTCCATCTCTTCACTCCACTGACACTGAGCGGCCGCCATATTTGTTTGAAATTTCTGATCCGAACTTCACCGGAGGTCACATGACTCGATACTCGCGTTCTGATTGGCTTATCTCAAAAAGTTGCCAGAGATTATCAAAACCATTCAGAAAGAAACAATGTTGCCCAATCTCAATAGAAAAGAGTCAAAACGCAATTGCCCAGCAACATTGCTCGGCAACATTGCCCAAAAAGTTGCCCCGTGTATCATCACCCTTACCGTCAATGGATCGGTCACTCGTCAAACAGTCCGCCAGAATCCGAGTAGGGAATGGCTGAGCGTAGCTGTCAGTCAAACACAAGTTAGCCAATGGGAATGCATTCCTGGACAGCCCACCCACACGTGAAGTTTGTGCCAAAACTGCAAGCAAAAAGTCAGGGAGCGCAAACGAGAAAGCTGGAATCGCAACCAAAATAAAATTACGTCAAACAAAACCGAGAAAGACGCGGAACAAAAATAAAAGGTTTCTGAAGAGTAATAGACTGATATTTTGCACGATTACACGAATAATTTGTTTGCCAGTCTAAAAAACTTGACTTTTTTTCTTTTTTTGTATTTTGATGTGTCGTTTTTGTTTGATATTTCAAAAGTATTGTATGAACATTTTGGCACAAAATTGATTCCATAAGCATGAACATCATCAAATGAACAACAACAAAAAAAAACAAGGTAAATGTCACACAGTTCATTAGAGACAGGAAAGCTTTGGGAAACTGATTGATTGATTGAAAATGCTGTTGTGATGAAAACACAAGTTTTAAAATATAAACTTAAAACACAAGTTAGTTGTAATAGAAAATAGAGAATTGCCAAGACCAAACTGGAGGGAAATTAGGTTTTAAAAAAGAAGCCTTGAAAGCTAGAGCATCATCTGGAGCGAAACAGGATTATGAATAGCGATATTGATCAGTGTGATCGATGAGCGAGTGTCCACAGGCCCGAATGTATCGAACCCATTTACTTTGACTCAGTTGGAAATCACTCTGGAACCAAGGACAGATTAACCATCCGGCTGATTGGGCTGTCGCTCATGGATCCTTAAGTTTATTTTCTGCCAGATTTTTTTTTTAATGAAAGACCAATAGATTTTCAAGTGAAGAGTATAATTTTTAAGCCGCTTTGCAGCAATGTCTGTTGTTAAAAGCGCTAATTCTATTCTGAGTAGTTATATTGGACGAGCATTATGAATACAACTATAACAGGCAGAACAAACCTCGCCTGGTAGCACTTATAATGAATATGAAGGAATATATCTAATCTCATTATCTGTAGCTGCTTTATCCTGTTCTACAGGGTCGCAGGCAAGCTGGAGCCTATCCCAGCTGACTACGGGCGAAAGGCGGGGTACACCCTGGACAAGTCGCCAGGTCATCACAGGGCTGACACATAGACACAGACAACCATTCACACTCACATTCACACCTACGGTCAATTTAGAGTCACCAGTTAACCTAACCTGCATGTCTTTGGACTGTGGGGGAAACTGGAGCACCCGGAGGAAACCCACGCGGACACGGGGAGAACATGCAAACTCGGCACAGAAAGGCCCTCGCCGGCCACGGGGCTCGAACCCGGACCTTCTTGCTGTGAGGCGACAGCGCTAACCACTACACCACCGTGCCGCCCTGAAGGAAGATATCACGAAAAAAATGGGTACCCTATGGGTCCATGTGGCTACTGCTTATAAATAAAATAGCTTTCTGATCCCATGTCCATACAGTAAATATAGCATATATTTTTTTTTTACATATTTACTCTGAGGCAGTAGCCACAAAAATGAAGCGTAATCCAAAAATTAAAAATCACAGAAGTAAAATATACCAAGTGTCTGTACTTTATATTATTCTACTCTTACCTCTTACAGTTTTCGAAACTGAAACCTCCGAACCGAGGCTGACACACGCACGCTGTCGCCATGACCCAAACTCTTATTTCCCGGAAATGGCCCGGCGCTAGAGCTCAGTGGAACGCACTTTCCTTCTGTAATAAGCATGAACATGTCTGAAAGCGTTTTCTTTAGTCTAGTCCATTTATTTATCGTTTATATTTTATTATAATAAATCAACAGAGCGGGGTAGTTTTTATCAGTGGGGTTTAAAAGTGGGCGTGGCCAAACCCCCTTTCCTTTGCATATGTAAACGAACCAAGAAACCATCCAGTGACGGCACAGTGTATGCAAATGAGGCAGGTAGCGATCCAATCAGCGTGTTTGTGGGAGGAGTCTTCCCGAAGCAGCGCTCGGATGACCCTCAAAGTGTTGGCGGTTCTATTTGAGACGAATGCCCATCTATCCTGAAAGTTTCATGAAGATTGATCCAGCCGTTTTCCCGTAATATCGTTCACAAAAAAGCAAAGAAAGAAAGAAACCCGGCCGAAAACAATACCTCGCCCCCTGGTGGACTCCGTCCTGGGCGAGGTAATTAACTTCTATTTAATGACTTGCTCCTGTTAAGCTTGAGCACACAGCTCTGGCTAATTTAAAAAATAAAAAAAGTGTTGTCTGTGTGATTTTTTTTTTTTTCCCCCCTTACTACAATCCCAAATCAGAAAAAGATGTGACGGTATGGAAGATGCAAATAAAAAAAGAAGAATGCAGGTATTTCTAAATTGACTTTGATGGACATTATGAAGCCAAGATATTTATCGTCTCGTCTCGTCTTCTTCCGCTTATCCGGGACCGGGTCGCGGAGGCAGCAGTCTAAGCATGGAAGCCCAAACTTCCCTTTCCCCAGACACCTCGGCCAGCTCCTCGGGAAGAACACCGAGGCGTTCCCAGGCCAGCCGAGAGACATAGTCCCTCCAGCGTGTCCTGGGTCTTCCCCGGGGCCTCCTCCCGGGGGGACATGCCTGGAACACCTCCCCAGGGAGGCGTCCAGGAGGCATCCGAAAAAGATGCCCGAGCCACCTCAGCTGATTCCTCTCGATGTGGAGGAGCAGCGGCTCTACTCCGAGCTCCTCCCGAGTGACTGTGCTTCTCACCCTATCTCTAAGGGAGCGCCCAGCCACCCTGCGAAGGAAACTCATTTCGGCCGCTTGTATCCGCGATCTTGTTCTTTCGGTCATTACCCAAAGCTCATGACCAAGATATTTATTTTATTATTTTTTTAAATGCATCCATTCCTGCATTTGAGGCCTGTAACACATTCCAAAAGAAGTTAGGATGGGGCAATTTAGGGCTAGTAATGAGGTAAAACAAATAAATAACTAGAAAAGCACTCGGAGAGCGCAGACCTCCGCCAAGAATCCTTTAAAAAAATCCGGGATCCAGAAGGTGATCCGGATCACCGCCAAAATTTAATGGATTGTTACTTGTGCCCAGTCACACCTCTGGAAAAAATTTCAGAGCAATCCGTTCATTACTTTTTCCATAATGTTGCTAACAGACAAACAAACCAACGCTACCGAAAACATAACCTCCTTGGCGGAGGTAATAATAATAACTAGAATGGATTTCCGGAGAAAATGCGAAAGTGTGCTTGCTCAGGTGTGCCGCCATGGCGACCCGGCAAGAGAGGCGACCGCACGCCCACACGACAAGTTTTGTGTCAACACGTGAAAGTTTGGCCAAGACACAAGGTGGATTCTCATACGGAGATGACAGGCTGGCAAGATTCTTTACAGGGACATCCCAGAGCATTACTAACATGAAAATGTAGATGTAATTCTAAAGCCGTAAAGAGGTATGACCCAAAACATGTTTTTTGCTCATTGTGGCGCCCCCTAGTGGCCAAATGACACCAAATTTGATGAGGGTACATGAACTGGTGCCGAAAGTCATCTCAACAAATATGGTCTTGATGCGTTTCTGAGATATGAGCCAAAATATGTTTTTGCTAATTGTGATGCCCCCAAGTGGCCAAATGACACCATATTTGATGAGGGTAGTTTGGATGGTGTCCAAAGTCATGCCACTAAATATGGTCTTGATACGTCAAAGCGTTTCCATGATATGAGCTCACTTCCTGTTTGGTGGCTTTGCTATCGATTTTGATTGGCTGCCACGGGCAAACGCTTCGACATATGAGAGCGAAACGAATAGCATTCATTAGGCATGGACTGGAGATCATGTGTGCCAAGTTTCGTGATTATCAGACAAAACATGCGGCCAGGGTCAGTCTACCTTCACTTCGGACAAAATTCAAGATGGCGGACAATCTAATTAAGCAGATAATTATGTCATAGGGTGCGTTGGAATCGTCTAGCTCCAAGGATTCCAACGGCACCAGACTTATGAAAATCGGACATACGGATCAAAAGTTAAGCCTAGGTCACAACCGGACGTACGATTTTTTGGCCGTGCGATTTTTGGCGTTTCCCCAAATCGCTGCGTTTTTTTGTTCATGGAGAAAGACGCACGTTGGCCGTAAGTTTGTCTTGCAACCTGAAAAAAACGTAAGCGCCCGTAGAGTTTGTTTGACATGACAAAGAACCTCTGCGGCCGGTCTACGGCTTGAAAATCAGCACGTCACACGAGCACCCTCCGTGCATTTCTTGTGTTTTTTGCACGTAGACCGGCCGTAGGAGCACGTACGGCCGGTTGTGACCGAGGCATTGCGTGCATGAACGCATGTAAGACTGTGTGATCAGTTGGTGGCGCTAGAGCGTGAGACGTACCAACATGAAACTTGATGAAATCAATCAGGGTCCACTCCTCTATCAGTGTACCAAGTTTCATGACTTTACACCTTACGGTTTGGCCTACAGAAGGAAAAATCTGTTTTTTTGCGTCGTGCGCCCATTCATTTCAGTGGGGAAAAAATTAATCCTTTAAAAAATCCGGGATCCAGAAGGTGATCCGGATCACTGCCAAAATTTAATGGATTGTTACTTGTGCCCAGTCACAGCTCTGGAAAAAATTTCAAAGCAATCCGTTCAGTACTTTTTCCATAATGTTGCTATCAGACAAACCAACAAACAAACCAACACTACCGAAAACATAACCTCCTTGGCGGAGGTAATGATGTCAACAGGTGATTGTAATCATGATTTGGTACAAAATCAGTATCCAGGAAAGGCCTAGTCTTTGAGGAGCAAAAATGGGCTGAGGATCTTCAGTTTCTCAACAAATGTACGAGAAAATTATTGAAATGTTTGAAAAGTGGTCCTCAACGGAAGATACAAATCCCTTTGTATATTTCGCCCTCTATGGTGCATATTATCATGAAATGATTCAAGGAATCTGGAGGAATTTCAGTGAAGAAAGGGCAAGGGCTCAAGCCTAATCTGAACACCCATGATCTCCGATCCCTCGGATGGCACTGCATCAAGAACCGTCGTTCATCTATAGCTGATAGAACCACATGGGCTCGGGATTACTTTGGCAAACCTTTGTCAAGCGCTACAGTATGGACTTAGATCCACAAATGCCAGTTAAAACTTTGCTGTACTAAAAGGAAGCCTTATGTTAACTGCGTCCAGAAGCGCCATCGACTTCTCTGGGCTTGGAGGCATCTGGGACGGACCATCACACAGTGTATTGTGGTCAGATGAATCCGTATTCCTTGTCTTTTTTGGAAGAAGTGGACACTGTGCTCCGGACCAAAGACGAAAAGGACCATCCAGCCTGTTAACAGGAACAAGTCCAAAAGCCAGGGTCTGTTACGGTATGGGGTTGGGTCAGTGCCCTTGGCAAAGGTAACTTGCACTTCTGTGATGGAGCATTAATGCAGAAAAGTACGTTGAGATTTTGGAGCAACATATGCTGTCTTTAAAACGACATCTTTTCCAGGGAGATTTCAACAAGACAATACAAAACCACATTCTGCACACATTACAAAGGCATGGCTGTGGAAGAAGAGGGTGTCTGTCCCAAATAGAGACTGTATGGTAGCCTAGTAAACTAGACCCACCCGCCTAGCGGCCAAAAATATTTTTTGCCTGCGAGTGGGTCTAGCCTTGCACCATATAAACAAAAACACCCCGGGCATCAAATCGTGCCCGCCAATCACAACGCAAGGTTTTTGTTTGGATTCTTTGGGCGGGCTTTTGCAGGAGTGACGACAAAGCTGCGCGACGCTGGAGAAAGCACAGCAGGAAAGATGGCTACCGCTAGTGAACAGCGCGCGTTTGACTCCGCTTTGGAATCAGTTTTAGAAGAATTAGACTTGGAGTTTTCGTTGAAACATGAGCAGGAAGAGGCTCTCCGCTCATTCCTTTTCAAGAAGGACGTTTTCGCTGTTTTGCCGACCGGCTATGGCAAAAGTCTGATCTACCAGCTGGCTCCGCTCGTAGCCAAAAGGATGGGGCTAGTTTGTGCAGTACGAAGAATTAATAAACAGCTTTGAAACATTACTTTTTGATTGTTTCTTATTTTCCCGTTATTTTAAATTTAAGGGAAATTATTTCACCAAACACCACTAAATAAAAACTCTCAAAAACAGTTTAAGCAAACCCTTGAAAAACACTTGAAAAAAATAAGAGTGTATGTTAAGTATGCGGTACAGACTCCAAACTTGTGGTCATTATCTCCAAACTTCTTAATATCTAGAACCTGTTTATTAATTAATACGCATTTTGAAAAATTATTTATTTCAAGGCCTCCCCCACTGCTTTCTGTCGCTCTGACTACGTCACAGTCACTGTTGCGCCGATTGGTCAGAGCGTTGGCCTATACGCACAGAGACAGTGTGAAAGACAGCGGTTTGTTCCTCCCGCACCTGTCGGAAATGTCTACGGATCGAGGCCAGACTAAATATTCACATTTAGTCTGGCTTGCCAGGCTAACTGTATGGCGGATTTTGAAATGAAAAATATGACCATGACGACCCCGTACTGTTACACACCTTTTAAAAGCTGTTTGCAGAAGAATGGGGCAAAATAACACCTGAAATGCTTGATCCCGTGGTGTCTTCAGTCCCTGAACATCTTGTTAGAAGGAATGGCAGCATTATAAAGTGGTAAATGCTTGACTGTCGCAACTTATTTTGAAACGTGTTGCAAGAATCAAAATCGAAAAGGTGTTTATTTTTGAAAAATGGGCAATTCCATGTAAATGTCAACCTCACCATGCAAAAATAAAGCAACATGTAATACATCAAAACCACTCCCAGAGATATCACCTAGGCCTGTATTTTACAGATGTGAATAAGTTGAACCAATTTGTAACCAACCTAATATGTCACTGTCAGTCTTTCTTTCTTATAATGTAAACCCCAAGCTAAAATCAACTTTGATCATGTACAATTCTATATTATTGCCACAAGCCACAGAAATGTATGCTAAAATCCACAAAACAGCAAAACAATAGCCATCCTAAATATTATTTAAGAACTTTGATAGTTTTAGCTGATATTTAGAGAGTTTTTCAAAGGGTTATGGTGGTTAAATTGCTGATTTTCTAAACATATGCCATGTCTATTTCAGACGCGTCACATCCATAACGGAATTTCGTCGCATCCATAACGCTGACTTTTCCTTCCGAAACTCTGCATGAAATACAAAATATTTTAAAGATTTTTTAATATTCACCTTGGACCCCTCTATCAAATGGATATCTCCATTTCGACATTAGGTTTACAATTTCACAGAGTTTGATAAAAATGTACAGTCACCCAAGAAAAGTGATACTTTTTCTGTCACATCCATAACGCATCTTTTATTGGCATTTTCTGGCATGCCCTAGATGTACTATGGGAATTGTTCTTGTTCTATCACTTCTCCAGTATGGTACAGCCTTAAAATATGCAACACCTGTTTAAATACTGGGAGACAATAAAACATGCACTGGGTCATTTGTTGCCATTTTGAGTTCAAGTGTCACGTCCATAACGCTGGAATTGCTCAAAACTATAAAATTTATGACGTGAAAACATCAAATAAAGTGCTGCTGTATTGTTTTGAGCGCAATACAGGTCAAAGGTTATTTACAAATCATTGATTTCAGTTTAAATTTTTCTGATTGGGGTTATATATTACCTCCACAACAGACTTTTTAGACTGGATTATTAGTCCATGACTTCAAAGCGCTTACGCAAGTCGTTCTGGATAAGGGTGTACGGCAAATGTTCGAAATATAAATGCTGTTACACTCGCGACTGTCTGTCTAGTAATCTTGTATATTTGCATCTGAGCTACTTGTCTCTCCGTGTAAACCAGTTTTTCAAGTCAACCTCTCTTGAAAAGTTCTTAATCGCCCATGAATGTTTTCAGTCATCTAGGCAAAGAAGGTTTCTTTGGGACAAGATGCAAACTTTAAAGCTAGACTGCCTTTTTCTCCGCTATTTTTTCCTGCTTCACCATGACCTAATACAAGATACTACGTCATGAATGACGTGGTGGGCTTTCCCAGTTCACGCAAGGCATTGTGGGATACAAATTTGAAACAGGAGAGAAAACGGAGGACGTGAGCGTGCGAATGAAACGTGAAAGACCGACTACAGTAACGGAAAGAAAGCGAGAAGAAAAGACGTTATGTTATATACGAAGGAAAGGAAACGCAGGACCAAACTAATAAATATCGGCGCTCAGCGAGCACCTCGGTGTGATCAGCTGTTCATTTAGCGACAGAATGATGGAACGGTCAGTGCACGCTCAAAGGGACTTCACACGGACTTCCTCTGTCTGCTTGACTGCGCGAAGCGAGCGATTTCACGCACGTTATTTGCTTTAATCCGCTCAAATTAAATAACTTCCCAGCCACAGAATGGCCTGATATTTTTGAGATATTACAGAAATAAACATATATCACAACGACCACATTTCAGAGGGAACTAAATTTCACCGATTTTATGAAATCGAAAGGCCGTCTAGCTTTAATGTGGGTTTATAGGGGATAAAAAGTCAAGACGTTTTAAGGTTCATCCAAATAACTTCACCGGTTCATACTGAGAGTTTATTAATTAGTCAAATGTAGTTAGTTTTTTTTTTTAAATGTAACAAAAACAACATGAATAAAATAAACAGGCTGATGTAATTAAGACTGAGTGAGTGTACTTATTCTCATAGTATCGTATGATCTGGAAAGATTTTACTAACTTTTTAACCAGCTAAAAATTTGGCGTTGAAGAGGGTGGGCACTGCCATGGGCTTTTATAATCTGTACTTGACTGTAACATCAGTTGAATTGAAATAATAATATGCACCAGGAATGTCTGCTGTTCAAATAATTCAAATGTCCCGATTGGTGAAATGAAACTTGCTTGGTTATGCCTCCCTTCTCCTTAAAGCAGGGGTCATCAAACTGCGGGCCGACTCCGGCCCGCCACCCCCCTTTGACCGGCCCCTCAGCCCCTCTGCCCCCCACCACTTGAACCGGCCCTATGAGGCAATCCCCAAAAATGGTCATGGCCTATTTTTTTTTTTTTTAAATTGCTTTTTGGCAAATAATAACATGTCTGCATCTTGTATTTTGTTGATTTTATCAATTAAAATTGATATTTAGTTATAAAATGAACTATTCATATTTTCCGAATTTTCGTCATATGCTCGCGATCAAGCAGTGACAGGCAGCGCACGCGCAGAGAACTGTCAGTGTTCAGGACAGCAAAATGGCTAGCGGTCAGCGAAAAGCTGACAGAGAGTGCAGAGTTTTTAAAGAACAGTGGACCACCGATTATTTTTTCGTTCAGTGTAAGTGCAAATAGTTCGCAAGCAAAATAACACAAATAATAATAGAAGAAAATTTTTAAGCTGAGAAGAATGAAGAATTAGGTCATGTCTGGTGAGTAATGGACGAGGTGAGAATGGGTTCAGTGGTGGATGTAAAGGATTGGGACCGAACCCGTGGGAGACACTGAAGTTAATGATGGCGTTTTTCTTCCGTTTGAGATCTCGGCGATGCGTCGACCACCGTGTCTGAAGTCTGTGTGTGGTGTTTGTGTTTCAGATGCTCCATCTCCAGAGCAGCAGGAGCTGTTTGTGCAGAAACTCCAGCAGTGTTGCATGCTCTTTGACTTCTTCGACTCGGTCAGTGATCTGAAGAGTAAAGAGGTGAAGAGGGCCACTCTCAACGAACTGGTAGAATACGTGTCGACCAGCAGGGGCATACTGGCAGACTCCACCTACCCTGACATCATTAACATGGTCAGCACACTTCTTTCTTTCTTTCTTTCTTTCTTTCTTTTTTTTGAAGAGAGTATGAATGCTGTGGCGTCACATTTACAGTTGTGGTCAGAAGTTTACATACAGTGACATGAATGTCATGACAATATTTGGGCTTTCAGTAATTTCTTTTTCTGTGGCAGAATGATTATACAGCATACAGCTTTAATTAAAAAAAAACCAACACCTAGAATTTGGTGCACAAGTTTTAATTTTCTTTGGGTTTACTGAAATCAACACAGGGTCAAAAATATACATACAGCACACCTAGTATTTGGGTAAAATGTCTCTCCGGAAGATTCACCTTGACCAAACATTTTTGTTTACCATGAACAAGCTTCTGGCAGAATTCTGGTTGGATATTTCACAACTCTTCATGGTAGAATTCAATTAATTTTTTTTCTTGGCATGGACTCGACTTATCAGCACGGTCCATACATTTTCAATAGGGTTGAAGTCAGGACTTGTTTTAAGCTTAACGTTAGCCTGCTGTATCCTCCACAACCAGCTCTGATGCGTGTTTGAGTTCACGGTCCTGTTGTAATTCCCAAGTCATGTTCAAGTTTCTGATGGTTTACACTTTCGTTCAAAAGTTTGGGGTCACCCAGACAATTTTGTGTTTTCCATGAAAAGTCACACTTTTATTTCCCACCATAAGTTGTAAAATGAATAGAAAATATAGTCAAGACATTTTTCTGGCCATTTTGAGCATTTAATCGACCCCACAAATGTGATGCTCCAGAAACTCAATCTGCTCAAAGGAAGGTCAGTTTTATAGCTTCTCTAAAGAGCTCAACTGTTTTCAGCTGTGCTAACATGATTGTACAAGGGTTTTCTAATCATCCATTAGCCTTCTGAGGCAATGAGCAAACACATTGTACCATTAGAACACTGGAGTGAGAGTTGCTGGAAATGGGCCTCTATACACCTATGGAGATATTGCACCAAAAACCAGACATTTGCAGCTAGAATAGTCATTTACCACATTAGCAATGTATAGAGTGGATTTCTGATTAGTTTAAAGTGACCTTCATTGAAAAGAACAGTGCTTTTCTTTCAAAAATAAGGACATTTCAAAGTGACCCCAAACTTTTGAACGGTAGTGTATGCTGAAGAATTCTGAGGTAGTCCTCCTTCTTCATTATTCCATCCACTTTGTGTAATGAATCAGTTCCACTGGCAGCAAAACAGCCCCAGAGCATGATGATCCTACCACCATCACCAGCTGGTACAGTGTCTCTCTGTACACGGTGGCCATTGTGACCAAACAACTCAATCTTTGTCTCATCTGACCATACAGCTTTCCTCCAGAAGGCTTTTTCTTTGTCCATGTGATCAGCTTCAAACTTTAGTTAAGCTTGAAGGTGACAATTTTGGAGCAGGGGGTTATTTCTTGGATAGCAGCCTCTTAGTCCACGGTGATCTGAACTGTAGACAGTGATCAGTCAGCTTCCAGTTCATGGCTTGGCTGTGCCATGGTGGTTCCCAGGTTGTTCCTGACCATCCAAACCAATTTCCTTTCAGCTGAGAGTGACAGTTTGGGTTTTCTTGACGCAAAGTGGCTTGGCAAAGTGACTACACCTCACAATAACTTGGATACAATTGTTTGAACTGGAATTCACAGTTGTTTAGAAACGGCTCCAAGAGACATTCCGGAGTTGTGTACATCTGCGATCCTCCTTTCTCAGATCTGCACTGAGCTCCTTGGACTTTCCCATTTTACTGTGTGCTGGTCAATCCAATGAGTGCTGTAAACAAACCCTTTTTATGAAGGCACCGAGAAGCTACCAGCTGTAGTCGATCATGATAACTAACATGAAATTCTTTCCACAAAGAAAAGCTTCTTTGTGGAAAGAATTTTTCCCAACATCAACTTTTGGGAACAGAATGTTGCGAAAGCCAAAGAATTTCCTCTCAAAGGACTCCAACCTTAACTGTGGGCTAGATGGTATTCCCTCCCGGCCCGCTGTCTCTGCAACTCCATGGACATCTAGTTACAGAGTGATTTGCACTCTATCGTTTATACAGTAATGCTTATTATTGTTAAAACAATGTCTTGATCTCAACTTTCAAACAATTAATATTGTAAGATTTTATTTTTATTTTATCTAATAGTGGATGGTACAGTAATTACAAACGCTAACCGAATCGGCACATTCCAGTTGTAGCTGTAGTCATATAGTAGCTATAATCAATCAAATCAAAGTCCTTCCCACGCCATGTGGCGCACAGGGTGGCGCCGATCTCCGTTTCCATAGCCTTCGGCCTCTTGCCTATTACATAGCTAGGGCTACAGTGGGGGGCTAGTCCTCTGGTAACCACGAGAGCGTGCCTTGCCAGACAGCAGTAGGTACCATTTTTTTTTTTTATGCCTCCGCCACCGTAAGGTGCAGGAGGCATTATGTTTTCAGGTTGTCCGTGCGTCAGTCCCGAAACCTTGTGAACGCGATATCTCAAAGGCTAATGAAAGGAATTTCATCAAACTTTCACCATTTGTGCGCTTTGGGACAAACATGAACTGATTAGATTTTGATATCAAAAGGTCTAAGGTCACTGTGAGGTCAAATGTCTGTCCGCAAACCTTGTGAACACAATATCTCCAAGGCAGATGAAAGGAATTTCACCAAACTTTCACCATTTGTGCATTTGGGGACAAAAATAAACTGATTAGATTTTGAGGTCAAATGTCTGTCCGAAAACCTTGTGAACACAATATCTCCAAGGCTTATACAAGTAATTTCACCAGGTCACGATTACTGTGAGGTCAAATGTCCATCCCCAAATCACAACTTAATAAGGTGTGTAGTCTACCGGGCGGAGGCATCCCCATCGACGCCGTTGGTGTCGAGTCCATCTAGTTATGATGGTCTTTTGGTATGACCTGAGCGTGAGTAGAACTCGCGATCTCCCGATTGAGAGGCGGACACGCTAACCACTAGGCCAACTCACGGTTAACTATAATCACACTTGTAGTAATAATTTCAATAAACGGTTAATGTTCAGTTCCCTTTTCATTTATTCTCGATTCAAAAGGCACAACTGAGTCGCACATGTTGATCAGTGTGTAACAGACAGTAGCAATTTTATCCAAAATAGTTTTTCTGCGGGCGGCATGGTGGTGTAGTGGTTAGCGCTGTCGCCTCACAGCAAGAAGGTCCGGGTTCGAGCCCCGTGGCCGGCGAGGGCCTTTCTGTGTGGAGTTTGCATGTTCTCCCCGTGTCCGCGTGGGTTTCCTCCGGGTGCTCCGGTTTCCCCCACAGTCCAAAGACATGCAGGTTAGGTTAACTGGTGACTCTAAATTGAGCGTAGGTGTGAATGTGAGTGTGAATGGTTGTCTGTGTCTATGTGTCAGCCCTGTGATGACCTGGCGACTTGTCCAGGGTGTACCCCGCCTTTCACCCGTAGTCAGCTGGGATAGGCTCCAGCTTGCCTGCGACCCTGTAGAACAGGATAAAGTGGCTAATGAGATGAGATGAGTTTTTCCTGCCCGAGTCGATTTATTTCTGTTTCACATGCAGGCAGCTGTTGTAAAGTTCAGTGTGTGTGTGTAACTCTCTCGAACTGTAGGTTCATTACTACACTCTGACTCCAGGAAGACATTTTGCACAGGACTGGGTTCCTCTGATAACAGAAACAAAGCTCCAGCGCTCTGCTCTTAGTCTTTTCTGTTCTTTCAGGATCCATGTATATCGCGCGTGTCGCGCCTTGTTGAGGTTTTTTACTGAGCTATGCCCGAGTCGTTTGAAACCAATCTGGGTTTTCTGTGTCGAATAAGGAAGCTGCTTCAGCTGTAAGAAAATCAAATACCTTCATGAAGGCGCTAACTCGAATTCGAGCAGAAAAACTAAAACGAGATTCTTACGCAAGCTCTTCCAGCCTCACTTCCGACTTTGTTTTTTAAAAATACATTTTGAATAGAATGACGATTTTCTCTGGAGTTTTCAGGCTGAGCTCCTCTCGTCGTTTTCTCTTTAACCACTCATTTCCTCGTTGCTCTTGAAGCACTCGCGAACATTTTTCTTGATAGCGGGGACACGGTAATGCCTTTTCTCGATTTGAACAACCAAAAACGGCGCAAAAATAAACGATAATGACGACAGATTAAGCCTTGCTTACACGAAAGACGTTGTCACACTCTGAAGGATCCCCGAGTGCACTTTATAAGTCTCGGTGAAGGTTACGCTATGCCGAGCTGCTGTATTGATGAGGGTCCGGCGAGACGGATTAGAGACAAACGCATCTCAAGAGGCTTGACGAAGGTTCCCCGAGCTTCTGGAAGTATTTCCAAACCCATCTGTGAGTATTCGCTGCTTAGTTTGCCGACGAAAACATCACCACCGAATTGTTTTTGACCACTCACGAGGCGTTCGAGACACCAAAAAACGAGTTGCGAAGCTCAGAGAACATTCGCCATGCATCACACAATTGGTGGCAATGCCACCAATTTTTCATCACCAAGTATTCACAAATTAAACCCATCGCGAGTGTTTGTAGTGTCAGCGTTGAACTTTGTTCTGGAAAACTGCTTTACTGATAGGGTGCCTAAGACTTTTGCACAGTACTGTACATTTGTTAAATCTAGACGGCCTTTCGATTTCATAAAATCGGTGAAATTTAGTTCCTTCTGAAATGTGGTCATTGTGATATATATGTTATTTACCAGCTGGGAGGTCCGTATGGTGAAATACTGTGACCGAGGTCTTGAAAGTATTGACCGAGGCCCTCTGGACCGAGGGCAGTATTCAAGGCCGAGGTCACGGTATTTCACCATACGGACCGACCTTAAGCTGGTAAATAATATATTTCTTTTCTCTTTACCAAATTCTAACAGAAAACGAGAGCGCCCGAAAGGGAAAACCGAGCCGAGCTGCCATTTTGAATCCTCATTCACGGCTGTAATGCAAATTGCTTCCTCCTCGGTATACAAGTGCACTTCCATGGCAGGAAAACAACTACATTTTGCCGCCTATGTAGTCCCCTATTTATACAAATAGGAGTCATTCAGGATTCAGCCATGTTTTTGCTCGGCGTTAGCAACAGTTACAGGTTTTTAGCTTTCTCCTGAAATACTTTCTTTTATTTCTTCTTCCCCAGGGTAGTAAAACTCGCTTTCGCTGTGAACACTGTCGTGATTTTGAGTTGTGTCCCCCCAGTCCCGACAAAGGTCCGTCGGGACGCTGAAATGTCCCGGTTTACACCAACCACTAACAAACTGTCCTGGTTACAGCGATCATAGACTACGTTCAGACTGCACCCTGAATCGACCCATATCCGATTTTTTTGCCCATATGCGACCTGTATCCGATTTGTTATTGACAATCTGAACGACACAGATCCGATTTTTTCACATGCGACCCAGGCCGCTTGGATATGTGGTCCTAATTCCGATGCGTATCTGTTATTTTCACATGCGACTGCAGTCTGACCGGACAGGTCGCATTCATGCGACCTACACGTCATCAACAAGAGACAAACGTCACTATTCTGCGTTGGCTAATCCCGCCTCTTTGGCACACGCAGTCGCTCACAGAGGTAGGTAAAGGTGTTTCTCGTAAGCCGAAAGTTGTTGACGAAATCATTATCAGAGAAGCGCAGCACGTCAACATCCCACCAGTCCTGGCTGCGACTCCGCATCCATACCCTCCTTTCAACGGAGGTTGCTGCCACGGCCCCACACAGCGCCTGGACCAAAGCCCTTGCCCTCCTGCTTCTCAATCGCCTCCACAATACCAGGTTATTGTGCGAGTTCCGCCGCCGCCACAAAAACCACATCGCCAGGTCTCGCCTCATCTCCATGCTTTACTTGCAAACTTGAAGAGTGCGCTTTTTTTTTTTTTTTACGTATTACGTAGATGTGCTTATTACGTGTCAGTTTGCGCATGCGGGACACTTTTGGGTCGTTTTCCGTTCATATTGGAGATCGCATACAAGTCTCATATAATTGGTAATGTGAACGGCCTAACAAAAAAATCGGATTTCGCAACAAATCGGATATGGGTCGTTTCAGGTTGCAGTCTGAACGGAGTGTTATAGCTCGTCTTCACTTGAATTTGAAATTGACCTTTTTTTTTCCCCCATGCGGAGTCGCACTTAACACTCCGAGATGAGAGAGAAGCGCTTCTTCCGGTCATGTTCCTACTGCGGCGTCTGAGACACTCCGAGCTTTTCTTTCACCGATGGCGCGGTTTTGTAAAGATCCAGGAAAAGCAGTGTGTGTTGTGCAATGCACTTGTTTATTGAACCGAAAGTGAAGTCTGTTTGGATATGATAAGCTCCATGATTAAAATGAGCTTATATCTCTGTAACACACCTGATATGCAAACACTTGCCTTGGTATGTGTTAATCAGACGTTATTTGAATCCTGTGTAGCCGTGGCTTTGCATAGCAGCCCACAATTACAGGATTACGGCTTGTTGGTTTAGCCGGAGCGACTTTTACACACGTATCTGTGTGCGCAAGTGATGCAAAGCTTTTTTTTTTTTTTTTAAACTTTATTGCTTTTGTTTTAAGGAAACGTACAATCAGATATGAAAAATGATTAACTTTTTTGGGAAATAAAAAAAAAGTGTCAAAAAACATGGCTATATTGATCTGAAAGTCGTTTGGGTAAATGGGCGTGGCTTAGCATGCAAATGAACTTGTTTGACGCCCAAGATTATTTTTCGTCAACTTTTTTTTTTTTTTGTATAAGCCATATTGTCGTTATAGTAATCATGCCAGAGAGTATAAATAAAATAAAAGCTCTATTAGAAATCTTTTTTGATCTAATGGAGCTAGCCCTGCAGCTAGTCTCCGGTCAAGCGAGGCGCCTTGAACGAAATCATTTACATAAATATTTGCGCTTGGATCCGCCACAACACAATGTGCTACAGAAGCCAAGCTGGTGCGTTAAAAATCTGGAGTTACTAAACCACTCCGGTTACGAATGCCCTTCTGCTTCAGTATTTTTCATTTTGGTTCCTGAAGATACAGCTACGCAACCGCGAGTTGGCCTAGGGGTTAGCGTGTCTGCCTCTCGACTGCGAGATCGCGAGTTCTAATCGCGGTTGAGTCGGACCGTCAAATTTTGGGCGGAATTTAAAGGGCAAAATTAGATTTGAAACGCTTCATACCGCGCCTCTTCATTTTCCAATTCCAGGATGCCAGGAACACAATCGAAGTCAAATCACGCAACAGCGCCATCTAGCGACTGGCACCTAGAACATGGTTTTACATGTATGGCAGTTAGTGCACGCAGTGAAACCCTTTAAAGGTCCCATGGCATGGTGGTTTGTTGATGCTTTAAACGGGCTCGTGGAGGTTTCCGGATGTTATATCTGCAGCCTTTCTCGAAATGAACCCTCGGCACGTAGATATAGCCTCCTGGGAGAAAGCCCCATTTCAGCGCTTTTCCCAGTGCGTCGTTTTGCTAATGAGAAGCAGGAGGCGGGGAAGGGTAGAGGGTGGGGGCGGGTCTTATCATTAATATTCATGACATGTAAACATGTTACCTCTGATTGGCTAACAGCACTGTGACGCTACCCCCAGTGGGTCAGAACAAGCGGATGTGGGTGTCTTACTATGGCGAGAGAGAAGGAACAAACCGCGAAGGGAAAAATACCGCGCGCTGACGTCATGAAGGTGCGACGCGAGGAAATAAAATAAATTCAACAAATGTTTGGGTTTTTACTGAACAAACAAACAAATAAAATGAACGAGTGACTTAAAAAAAAGAATGTGGGTGTCTTTGTAAAAACTGTTTTGATTGGCTATTATAACAGAGCATGCTGCATGCTTTTTGGTTTTGTAGCGCAGAGTACCTGGCTAACTGCAGGAAGCGGTTAGCTGCACAGCTAATGTAGCCATTGCAAGGCTAACGTGGCACCGATTTTAAAACACGGCAAAACGACTTAACAGTTATACACTTACTTGTTCGGTGTTTGTGGCTGATGCGGCAGGGATGCTTGGTACGGATCCAGGCTTCAGTGACAGTTGATGTGCAAAACCTGCACTGTACTGTCCCAAGTTGTGGAAACATTCCTCAGGAAAATGCTTCCGACAAACATACACCGTCTCAGGTAGACTCGACGGCGTATTATTGGAGTAAATGAAATTAAGCCACTGCGTCTTCAGGGGCTCTCCCGTCGGCAGTAAAAACAGACTCTTTTCTGTGTTGTCACATCCATGTACAGCACAATTTCCATGGTTCGCTCGCTTAGGTGATGCCATGTTGTTGTGTCCTCTATGGTCTCCTCACTACAACTGGGCGGGCAATCCATACGGTGGGTGGGAATCCAGAGGGGGGGCGTGGGGATCATCTCCCTTGCTGACGTAGTAAAGGGAAGAGTTTATCAACGCGCCGTTTTGACGCGCCATTCTCAAATGTTGGCCATAGTTTGGTTTACACATTATGAAATTTCTAGCCACTGGGGTGACTTAAGAAGGTCAGAGGAACTCCTTTTAATGTTAAAAAACCTCAGAAAGTGAAAATTTCATGCCATGGGACCTTTAATACCTTGCCCAGGATAGAGTCCACCAGGGGGCGAGGTATCGTTTTCAGTCAGGTTTCTTTTTTTTTTTGTTAGCAACATTATGGGAAAATGGCTGGACCAATCTTCATGAAATGTTCAGAATAGATGGGGATTGGGCTCAAATAGAACCTCCAACATTCTGAGGGTTATCCGGTCAAGGTCACCAAAAAAGTCAAAATTATTATTTTTTTTTTGCGATATCTTCTTTCATATTCATCACATTTACTTCAAACCAAATCCAAAATGTTCATCTTTCATTTCTGCTTCCACTGATCTGCTACATGACAGGGTCTCTCTCTCTCTCTCTCTCTCTCTCTCTCTCTCTGTTTTCTTGAACACCTTTTTGTTTGTTTGGCTGTCTGTTAACAATCTAGCGTCTAGACGGTTGCACCGATTGACTTCTTCAAATTTTCAAGGTAGGTAAGCAATGGTCTGTAGATTACCTGATTAAATTTTGGCGGTAATCTGGTCGAGGTGAAGGTCAAGGTCACCGGAAAGGTCAACCTTTCGGTCAAAATAACATTTTCCATCATCACTCAAACGGTTGCCGATAGACAGATGTTTACTATTATGAGCATATTGGAACTCCCATATGGCCTTTCATTTGGCACCATGATCTTTGACCTTGAGCGACCTTGAAAGATCAAACTGAAGGTCATGGGTTTTCAAAGGGCTATAACTTTTTAAAATGGTTCATGATAGCCAGATGTTTATCGTTCTCAACATATAAGAAGTCCCATATAGGCTTGCATTTGCCGCCTTGACCTTGATTGACTTTTTTGAAATGTCAAACTCAAGGTCATGGCTTTTCATAGGACTATAACCGGACAGCTGATGATTGAGAAATCTTACCATTATCAACATATAGGTATAAAATAAGTGCTGCCGAGTCAAGTTTGTTTTGCCTGGCAACACTTGTTTACCCTTTTGGGTCGAGTACCAGGGTAGTCTCGACCTATATATTGTAATATCTTCCTATTTCTATCGTTATTACTCGTTTTCAGAAGGGAATGGGAGATATTTCAGTGCAGAAAGTACTCTGCATTTGATTGATATTCCTGTTGTAAACAATTAGTTTACTTTCAGTGAAATTGCATCTCCTCCCTCCCTCAGTTCTCAATGGATTTCAGTTCTGATTTCTTTCAAATAAAACGCTCATCCTTCTGCACAAAACTTGGTCGTTGTGTCACTGGGTTTCACGTGACGTCACATCCGCCTCATTAGTTATTCAAAACTTTAGCTGGTGGTCGACCAAAGCTCAGCTGACAAAGCGTTTGTACGGAGAAGGTGCATTGCTCGCATGAAAAACGCCTTACGCTTGCGTTGTTTTAGGTTGCTCGAATCGATCAAACTGATAAAAGTTTCTTCAGGGTTCGCCGTGAACTAATTAAAAAAAAAGGGTGAACGAACACAGGATTTCACAAAGAGACGTCAAGAAAGGTGGCTTTCGAACCTCTGACTGAAATCGAAGTGAGCCGAGTCGAAGCGTGCTCGAGTTTGCAGCGATCACTTGGTGAAAGGTTTGTATTTCCCTCTCAGCTCCGTCCTTCGTGTTTCCCAAGTACTTTTCTTGCTGTGTGTCGTTATTTTACGGGACTTTTTTTAGTCACGAAGTGCTAAAGTCCCCAGCTGTTTCTTTGTTTCCTCCTCACAAAGTCCATATGCATGAAGGTCGCGACAAAATTCTTCCCCAGCCGTACAGTTACAATGCGCCGTGATCACTTCTCCGTCTTGTTTAACTAAGATCCAGGTCTTTAAAGGGGTTTCTGATGATCTTTGTGAATGATTTAGCTGAGAGATAAGAGCCAACACAAGTGAGAATCAAGCCAACTGTTTGTTTACACTTCAACTTGCAGCGCTTCGTTGTAAAGACGCGAACGAAAAACAGACTTGCGTGGCAAAAACGATCCAGGATTCATTCGGCAGCGACTTGATAGCGAGGTCCTTTACCCAGCCACGTACAAAAAAGTTGTAAACCTCCGTACTCTTCCACGCTTTCATCTGTTTTGCGGTGTAGAAGGACGTCTGCAACACCAGATAGTTCGAGATGTCGGGGAACTCGACTGAAGGGTAGTTTTCGAGATTGTATGATGAATCCTTCTTTCCCAGACTGTAGGGGTCGATTCTATTGCACATAGCAATCTTCTGAATATATCTAAAGCCAGCAGTGGCTTCTAGATTACGAGCGTACTCTGATAAGATATCGCTAGTTGTTTGCACTACGGCAGCCATTTTAGACCACCAGCCGTTTCACTTCCGGTAAAACTTTCTGCTAAGAAAAGTCACGTGACTGAAACGTCAATTTTTTCCAACAAATGAGTAATTTGGTCCACTTAAGCAGGCCTGATAAGCGACTACGTTCTGGTTTGTTCATCCTGAGCCTCTGTAGAAACGTATTGTCTGTTAACCTTTGTGCATCAAACCATCTTTTTATATCTAGATGTTCTCTATAGCTGAGTAACTTTCTATAGTGTATGGTAAGGGCCTCTGCATGCTCTTGCGACAAGGCTTTCGCAGATAGCTTTTCGCAGACAGTTGTAATTTATCGTTGAGCGGGGAGTAATAGGCATGCGCGATGTTATTCACCGCCACAACGCAAGGGGGCGCTAAGTCGTGAAATCGCTAGGAGTAGTTGGTGGGTGTGGTTAGTGGAGTGTTTATCCTCCGGTTACTTATAATGACTAGAACTGGAGTCGTATAGATGTACGTACTTCCTCGATCAACCGCTCTTCGTGCTGCTCCATCTTCGCTCGTGTTTTTAAAAATGGCGGTCGTGAAAACAAACCAAACCGGGAAAGTAGGGAAGCGGAAGTGTGTGTACAGCGGATGTAGAGTGGACCAATCAGAGCCCTCTTGTCTGCGACGCTGTCTGCGAGGCTTCTGCGGTGGTCACAATTTTTGGGAGGTGCGCGCAGAGCGTCTGCGAAGGTGGGGGGGCTACGCAGATGCCATCTGCGAGGACTGCGTTGTCAGCATAAATTGGCCTTAAGCTTTAACTGATCTCCGTGATTCCTTTGTGGCTTCGTGGATGGGTTTGTTTGATGCTACTTGCGATTTTGAAAATGGGAACGCGGATCACGTTTCTGAAATGCACATGCCTGGTTTCTACTCTGGTACTCTGTTTGCAAATTATACGAATTCTCTTGACTTGGCATTTTTCCAAATGCCAACATTGCCAACCCACACTGCAACATAGTTTGAGTTTCTCTCAACATATAATACATTAAAATTGGAAATCAACCATTTATACCATTAATATGATGGAACAAAAATGTACTTCCTGGCTTCCACAAATGTCCAGACATGTTGGGTGTTTTTTTTTTTTTTTAAACGTCTTTTCACATTGTTGTACCGCGAGTTGGCCTTGTGGTTAGCGTGTCTGCCTCTTGATCGGGAGATCGCGAGTTCTACTCATGGTCGGGTCATACCAAAGACCATCATAAAAATGGTACAGAAACAAAGCTCCAGTTCTCTATGCTCTCTGCTCTGTGCTAACTCGAATGCGAGCAGAAAAAAAAAATTAAACAAGCTTCTTAAGCAAACTCTTCCATCCTCACTTCCGACTTTCTGTTTTGGTAAAATATATTTTAAATACAATCGTGAACGGCGGCACGGTGGTGTAGTGGTTAGCGCTGTCGCCTCACAGCAAGAAGGTCCTGGGTTCGAGCCCCATGGCTGGCGAGGGCCTTTCTGTGCGGAGTTTGCATGTTCTCCCCGTGTCCGCGTGGGTTTCCTCCGGGTGCTCCGGTTTCCCCCACAGTCCAAAGACATGCAGGTTAGGTTAACTGGTGACTCTAAATTGACCGTAGGTGTGAGTGTGAATGGTTGTCTGTGTCTATGTGTCAGCCCTGTGATGACCTGGCGACTTGTCCAGGGTGTACCCCGCCTTTCGCCCATAGTCAGCTGGGATAGGCTCCAGCTTGCCTGCGACCCTGTAGAACAGGATAAAGCGGCTAGAGATAATGAGATGAGATGAGATGAGACAATCGTGAACTTCTCTGGAGTTTTCAGGCTGAGCTCCTTTCTTCGTATACTTTAACCGCTAATTTCCTCGCTGTTCTTGAAGCATTTGCTTCTATTTGTTAACATTTTTCTTGATAGTGGGGAGACGGTAATGCCTTTTTATCTATTTCTCCGTTTGAACGAGCAAAAACAGCGCAAAAATTAAGCGTATTGAAGAAGAATTAAGCTGCTTACATGAAAGACAGTGTCCGTCTGACCCCAGCTGTAATTATCACGTGATGCGTGATGTCATGCAGAAGGGGTCTATAAACAGTACACGTACCATACTATAACACCAGGGGGTCGGGCACGTCAGGGGTATATCCCACTTACCCGAATGCATGTTTCACTTGCCCCGGGCAATCGGGCAGTCCTTAATATCGAGCCCTGATTTTCTCTTTCAGGAGATGCTAAGAATGTTCTATTTGATGCGAGATTTACTCAGTTTCCGGAGCCATGTGGACTCCATACCCTTGCATAGTTTTTTTCCCCTTGGATTTTACTTTTTCGCAGCACAAACTGCGGTTAAAGTTAACGCTGGCTATGATAGAAAGGTGTCAGAACACACAGTGTGTCGCAGCTTGCTGTGCCGTAGCAGACTGCTCAGAGTGCCTATGCTGACCCCTGTCCATCAACTACAGTGGGCACATGAGCATCAGAACCGAACCATGGAGCAATGGAAGAAGGTGACCTGGCCTGATGAATCACGTTTTCTTTTACATCACGTGGATGGCTGGGTGCACGTCCCTCACACACTTAGGGAAGAGATGGCACCAGGATGCACTATGAAAAGAAGGCAAGCTGGAAAAGGCAGTCTGATGCTCTGGGCATCATCATCCGGGAATCCTTGGGTCCTGGGATCTGAACATTGCTGCAGACCAAATATACCCACATGTGAATGGCCCAACGTTCTAGTTTCAGACTTCCATCAGAAGTTTCAGCTCTTGTGCCTCCCTTTGTGATTTGCATGCTCATTTTCATTGTCAACTCTGGCATGCATCACCTATAGTCCCATTCAAAAGTTTCTACACCCCTGCTCATTCATAGGTGTTTCTGTATTTTTTATTCTCTACATCGTCGAACAAGACTGAAGACATCAGAACTATGAAACAACATCTGGAACATGTACGGAATTATGTAGTAAAGAAAAAAAAAAGTGTTCAAGAAATAGGTTTCATATTTTAGATTCGTCAAAGTAGCCACCTTGATGACGCTATCCGCGTTATCTTAACCAGCTTCATGAAGTCGTCGCTTGGAATGCTTTTCAATGAACAGCTGTCTCGTCAAACGTTAACTAGTGCGATTTCTTTCCTTCTTAATGTGTCTGAGATCAAGCAGTAAATAATAATACAGTAAACAGCCCTATTCAACAGCACAACTGTAGTAATCCATATTATGTCAAGAACCGAACAACTACTGTAAGTAAAGAGAAACGACGTCCATCATTACTTTAAAACATGAAGAAGTGACTTTTTTTAATTCATAAAAATAAAGAAAAAAAAACACCGAATTAGAAGGAATGTCCAAACGTTTGACTGGTGCTGTATTATACAGCAGTTAGTCCCAGTTTACTAATTTGACTAGTCAAATGGGTCCATAGGTGCTGATATTTAGTGTAACTGGCACATTTCACTGTTTCTATCGCTCCACATACAGTGTCTTGTAAATGTATTCATCCCCGTTTTGCCGCATTACAAGCTGGAATTAAAATGGATTTTTGCAGGGTTAGCACCATTTTTGATTTACGCAACATGCCTACAGCTTTAAAGGTGCACATTGCTGTTTAAACAATAATTAAGATGGGGGAAAAAAAACCAAACAGAAATCTGGAGTGTGCATAGGTATTCCCCCCCCCAAGTCAATACTTTTATAGAGCCACCTTTTGCTACAATTACAGCTGCAAGTCTCTTGGGGTGTGTCTCTATTAGCTTAGCACATCTAGCCACTGGGATTTTTGCTCATTCCTCAAGGCAAAACTGCTCCAACTCCTTCAAGTTAGATGGGTTGTGTTGGTGTACAGCAATCTTCAAGTTATGCCACAGATTCTCAATCAGATTGAGGTCTGGGCTTTGACTAGGCCATTCCAAGACATTTAAATGTTTCCCTTTAAACCACTCCACTGTAGCTTTAGCAGTATGTTTAGGGTCATTGTCCTGCTGGAACGTGAACCTTCATCCCAGTCTCAAACCTCTGGCCGACTCAAACAGGTTTTCCTCCAGAATCGCCCTGTATTTAGTGCCATCCATCTTTCCTTCAGTACTGACCAGCTTTCCTGTCCCTGCAGATGAAAAATATCCCCACAGCATGATGCTGCTACCACCATGCTTCACTGTAGGAATGGTGTTCTTAGGGTGTTGGGTTTGCGCCACACACAGAGTTTCCCATGATGGCCAAAAAGATCAATTTTACTCTCATTTGACCAGAGAATCTTCTTCCTTGTGTTTGGCGAGTCTGCCACATGCTGTTGGGCAAACTGCAAGCGTGCTTTCTTTAAGCAGTGACCTTTTTTCTGGCCACTCTTCCATAAAGCCCCGCTCTGTGGAGTGTACAGCTTAAAGTGGTCCTATGGACAGATACTCCCATCTCCGCTGTGGATCTTTGCAGCTCCTTCAGTGTTCTCTTTGGTGTCTTTGTTGCATCTCTGATTAATGCCCTCCTTGCCCGGTCTATGAGTTTTGGTGGGCGGGGCCTTCTCTTGTCAGGTTTGTAGTGGTGCCATATTCTTTCCATTTTGCTATAATGGATTTAATGGAGCTCCGTGGGATATTCAAAGTTTGGGATATTTTTTATAACCCAACCCTGATCTATACTTCTCTACAACTTTGTCTCTGACCTGTTTGGAGGCTCCTTGGTTTTCATGTTGCTTGCTTAGTAGTGTTGCAGACTCAGGGTCCTTCCAGAACAGGGTGATTTATACAGACATCATGTGACGCTTTGATTACACACAGGTGGATCTTAATCAACTAATTATGTGACTTATGAAGTGAATTGGTTGGAGCAGCTCTTATTTAGGGGTTTAATATGAAAGGGGGTGAATACTTATGCACACTCCAGATTTCTGTTTGGTTTTTTTTTTTCCCCCCATCCTAAAAATAGTGCTAGACATGTTGTGTAAATCAAATGGTGCTAACTCTCCAAAAATCCATTTTAATTCCAGCTTGCAATGCAACAAAACAGGACAAACACCCAGGGGGATGAATACTTTTGCAAAACAATGTACCTCCTGTGTATGATCCAAATCTCAGCCAGAACACTGACGTACTCGGTTTATAATCGTTACACTGACTCACTTGGCCCAATGCTACAGTAGTATTGCGTGTAATTTAAAGAGAAAGCCTGGGTGAATGCAGTAGTGAGCTGTACGAGGTGAAAGCTCTCCATCAGGGAGATGAGCGATGACTCACAGGCATTGCCACCATGTCCTTGGAATAATTACAGCTCAGCATATCATAATGTCAGTTCCCAACAGGTAAAGGCGTTCAGCTTGGCTAGCGTAGCTCAGATGCCAATCCATGAGCCTGTGGCCTTAAATCACCTTGAGAAATTTGTCCGTGTCTCAGTCAGGTGCTGGAAAAAGTCCGGAGATATTATACTTGAGTAGAAGTATTCACCCACACACACACACACACACACACACACACACACACACACACACACACACACACACGAGTGTTGCTAATTTTAAAACGTACTGCACTCCAGGTGTTAAAACATTTACGTTTTAATGTCATGATTTCGTATGAAAAGTCACTTATCTGAAACCAGTGGGAGATTGTTTTTGTTTTAAAAGTAATAGTCTTTTTTTTTTTTTCCCATTTCTTACTAATACAAATAATGTGGACAATTTTGTAGAAAAGCTAAAAATTAATAGCTTATAATAAGTTAAATTTATATGAGTGATTCCACGCTTATGGGTACTGAAATGGGGACGTGAACTTATTTTTAAAAATTCACCTAAAACCATTTCTTTTTTTACCATCAGGTCACAAAACATGTAATCTTTAATGAATGATATGTTAAAAGATAACTTTAATTTTCTGAGATGTAATAAAAACATATTTATATGCCAAAGTCAGAACGTAACAGAAGTGTTGTGGACATATAGATTCTCAATTTTAACAATGAATGAATGAATGAATGAATGAATTTATTTATTTCGAACATGTATAAAAATGTATGTAACTATTTGTACATACAAAAGAAAGAAAATGAAAAAAGTGACAAAAAAAAGAATAAATAAAATAACATAAAGAGCTAATACATTACAATACACCGCACATTGTTCGAAAAAGGAGTGGGAAGAAGTACAATACTTTTTTTTAATTTCCCACCCCTTTTTAACTACCCCGAAATCCAAACTACATTAATACACCTATAAAAATATATACCATATATACACTTCATGATTATCCATATAAATATATAATTACAAAAATAAATATATACTACATACCATATCCATATACATGTATATACATATACACATATACATACACGTACATACACACATACATACATATATACATACATATACACACATTATTTATATATATATATATATATACATACAAACACATACACTTCATAAATATCTATATAAATATATAATTACAAAAAAAAATCTACTACATACTTATCCCTGTAAATATGAAGATATCTATCCCCATAAATAAATATATACCATATACTAAGCTAGTTCTAATATAACAATCAACCCTATTCTATGTAGAATTACTTTTTGAAACATAGGAAGGTGATGTTTTAGCAAATATAATTAATAAACATGTGTAGTAGAATAAACATACACATTCTTTCAATAAGATTAACATGGTATATAGCTAGATTGTAATTAATTTGTAACAGACGCGAGATGGACAATCGTAACAGAAGTAATGGAACAGACATCATTTTGGAACTCATAGGCTTGACTTTGGCATATAAATATGTTTTTATTACATCTCAGAAAATTAAAGTTATCTTTTAACATATCATTCATTAAAGATTACATGTTTTGTGACCTGATGGTAAAAAAAGAAATGGTTTTAGGTGAATTTTTAAAAATAAGTTCATGTCCCCATTTCAGTACCCATAAGCGTGGAATCACTCATATAGCGCCTTTCAAGAAACCCAAGGACGCTTTACAATTATAGACAAAGAAAAAAAAAAAGTCCACCGAGTAGGGGTCAGGATGGAATTCCCGTGGTGTAGCAGCCACAGTCCCACCAAAAGGCGCACGAAAACGAGTCCCACATCTCCAGCACCGCCGCCGTGACGCCATCAGCAACATCGCTCAACACCACGCCATGGATCCACAAAGCGAGCAGAGAAGCTCCGCCACGCAGAGCGCTGATGTGTCCCAAACCGCCTGCACAGCCGCCACGACGCCACCGAACAACATCGCTCGGAACATCACGCCAAGCATTAAAGCACAGAGCGCTGGATAACCACGATGTAAAATGAGCAACAGGCTCACTGCAGTCCATAGCTAGGAGCACAGGCATCACCCACAGTGAACCAAGGCCTGGAGGGAACCGACGCCCAAAACTGGGTCTGGAGCTACACCACAACTGGCGGACAAAACACTCAAACATCAAACTACACAAACACACAGAAAAAAATAAATAAATAAATGAAAATAGAAAAAGAAATAAAATAAAATTTAAAAAAAGCTCTGGTGAAAAGCGGCAGCCAGAACACGCACGATGTACTCTCAACCGGAAACGGAAACGAAAAAAAAAAGCTTAAGCCAGTGTCTTACAACAAGTGTATTACAAAACCAGTTTGTAAACCTGCCTTCCAGTCCTGAATGTATGGAAGAGTGGCCACTCCTTAAAGAAAACACGTTTGGAGTTTGCCCAACAGCATGTGGCAGACTCCCCAAACACATGGAAGAAGATTCTCTGGTCAAATGAGGCTAAAACTGATCTTTGTGGCCATCATGGGAAACACCACGTGGCGCAAACCCAACACCCTGAGAACACCATTCCTACAGTGAAGCATGGTGGTGGCAGCATCATGCTGTGGGGATATTTTTCATCTGCAGGGACAGGAAAGCTGGTCAGGACTGAAGGAACGATGGATGGCACTAAATACAGGGCAATTCTGGAGGAAAGCCTGTGTTTGGATTTGCTTCTCGTCAATCATTTTATAGACACGCCTCCAACATCACCTCACATCGTTCTAAATTATTACAGTACAAGAAGTTGCATGTTCGTAGAGCTGTAACTTGGCTTCCAAGCAGTTGAATGTCCGAGTGGGCTTGAAAGTGATGTCCTGAGTCTTTCCGAGTGAACTCTAGTTAGCGTGCTATCTCTAGTTGAACCACCATAAATTGGGGGGGGGGGGGGGGGGGAGCTTTGTGTGTATGGGTGGAAATGGGACAGGCTTAATGAGTAAAGAAAACTTAAAATTTCCGAAAATGCCTTTTTGCTCGAAAAGATCGATCCCTGTATGTTTGCTGGTCATGTGCGTGAATTAATCAGAAGTAAAATTTCATCTAAATAGCCAAGGTTTAAGCGAATCATTAGCTAGGATTTGACTAGCCGTTTTATGTTAGCTACTGGAATCTTGTGAGTCGAACCTGAATAGATGACTTGCAGCCACGTGATCAAAACGTGTGACGTCATGGGCGTCCGCCAGGATGGTGGATATACAAAGCAACTCGGATGGCAGCTGCTGAAAGCCTATCTGTAAACAATGCTGAATTTTCTCACTATTACCACGATTTGAACGCTCGAGCGAAGATTCGATACGAAGAGAAGATAGATATGTGTGGTTTTGACCCATATTATTTAAAAAATCAGACTTTTCTGAAGATAAGATGCTTCTACTGACCATCGAGTACCCAGATATCAATATCACGTTCTATCTGGTTCAGCTGCTGAAGAATCAAGTCCGACCTTGGACGAAACGTAGCCCGTGTTATGACTGGGTGCCCAGTCTGGATCGTTTCTATCGTATAATTTTGCTGGCGCTCCTAGAAGCGAAACGGTAATACACGTGTTAAAATTATAACAACGACCGAGTGAACCGCGACAAGAGAGAACGCTCATTTTATAGCAAAATTCTAGCAAGACGAAATAAAATTCTTCCATGATATTATCGAGAGAGCTTTTGAATCTCACCTGAGATAAAATGATCACTGCAACACGAGCTGTTTTGGTTTTAGCCTCTGTTAGATCAGCCCTGCCGATTGTTGTTCAGCCGTGCTCGTCTCGTCTCCGTACTAAGCCTCAGTTTCCGAATCACGGACGGAATTCTAAAAAATCACGAGTACTGTTGTGACCACAACCGTATACAGCACAAAGATATGGCAGAGCTAAAAGAATGCTTAAAGCAGTGGAAAAACAAAGCGAGTTGCGCACGCGTGACTGTTTTGTCCGGAATGTCGCTTGACCTCACGTTTGTACCTCCACCAACATGGCCGACATCCGGGTTTCTATTTTGCTTTTACGTCACTTGCAAGTCAAGGATCAATCCAAATAATGTCTACAAATTAGTGAAATTTACCTCAGTATGCTTTTGGAAATTCGATGGAGTTTGTGCCTTCTAGCAAGGAAAACATAAAGCCTTGTTTACTCAAGCATACTGAAACATTGGTGGGGTGGTGTAGTGGTTAGCGCTGTCGCCTCACAGCAAGAAGGTCCGGGTTCGAGCCCCGTGGCCGGCGAGGGCGTTTCTGTGCAGAGTTTGCATGTTCTCCCCGTGTCCGCGTGGGTTTCCTCCGGGTGCTCCGGTTTCCCCCACAGTCCAAAGACATGCAGGTTAGGTTAACTGGTGACTCTAAATTGAGCGTAGGTGTGAATGTGAGTGTGAATGGTTGTCTGTGTCTATGTGTCAGCCCTGTGATGACCTGGCGACTTGTCCAGGGTGTACCCCGCCTTTCGCCCGTAGTCAGCTGGGATAGGCTCCAGCTTGCCTGCAACCCTGTAGAACAGGATAAAGCGGCTAGAGATAATGAGATGAGATGAGATGCTAAACTGAAACGACTGGATTCTAAACTCCGCCCATTTGGGTGATGTGTATCGTAGAGGAGTTGGTTGGATGAGAGATGATGAGACCTTCTGAGATGTAGTACTTTGCAAGTCTAAATATAAAAGTAAAGAATAAAAAGGTTTCTTTTAAATTGAAAATTAAAGTAATTAAGAAAGAGTATAAGAATTCGAGTCTAATAATACTCAGTTAAAATATAAACATACCATAATGCTAAAGATCAAATTGTTGGGGGAAAAAAAAAGTATCTTGTGTGTGTGGGGGGGTAAATGCGTCAGTTCGATCACAGGGCCCGGATTACATCCTGAAAGTGGCCTTTTTGCAGGAATAGGGGACGAGGGTTTATGGGAAGTGAATTGGAACACATTTGCTTTTAAGTTGGACATCCGTCTGTCTGTCCTTTGTTCTGTCTGTGTTATTTTATGACTCTGTATCTCTCTGGCTAATGCATTCTCTTTGTCTCTTTTTTGACTATCTTTTTGTGTATCTGCCTTGTGTTCTCTCTGTCCGTCTCTCCCTCTCTGTCTGTCTCTTTTTGTCTCTCTCCTCTGTCAGTTATGGAACAAGAATATTAGTATGTGTGTATATGGGTCCGTCTCATAAACTGGTCTGTCATTTGGGACATGATGGTCAAAAAATTAATTTTCTAATATTTTACTTTTTTTTTTTTTGCATTTACCTAACACTCAATGTTTCTTTTGTCTTGTTTAATAAGAATAAAGATAGTATCTTGCTTTATCTGGCCTCCACTGTGGAAATTTTTTTTTATTACAATTCAAATGCTTTTGTAAAATTGATTTCCATATAAAATAACTCCATCATGAAGAATTAAAGCCCCTCCTTCACAGATGAGTGAAAATATTGAATAAATTTCCTCTTTTTGATTGCTTGGGTTAAAAATGCCAAGTTATGATGACTGAATTGATTATTCACTTAAATATGAATAATATGACATAGTTTGGGTATTTGATATGGCGAAATAAGACACAATGGAAAAATCAAGAACACACCGGAAAGATGAGAATAACGGCGGTGGTAAAAGAACAGCGACTGTACTGGCTGAAGGTCGCGCGGGTCTCTGCTGCAGCACGCGAGCA